>NW_011226653.1:0-525 GCF_000146605.3 Meleagris gallopavo | reverse complement strand
CCCCTCCCCCCCCCCCAAAAAAAAACGATCTCTGACTGGCAAAGCTTCTATGTCAATTTCATATAGATTTTCTTCTACTTTTTCAGTAGAGAGTTTGCTAGTAAATACTGGTACAACAGTTTTAGAGATACATTTTTAGAACATGCATAATCCTAACCCTCATTGCTGGCATTTGCTGTCTAGCTGTGTGTGATTAGGGAAAGATCTTTAAAGTAAGGGAACCAGAACGCAGGCAAATAGTGAGTGTTCTGCTTGTTAACCAAGCACTGCCTTATCAGGTCTATGAGGTAGTAATGAAGTGGCCTTTTTCCAGGTTTCCAAATTGTTAAAGGCATTACATTAAACAAATTTTAATTTGGTAAATTGGAAAAAATCCTTCTATATAAAAGATGATGAAATTACACACTTTGGTAGATCTCTAAAAAACCTGCCACAATGATGAAAACTCTGGGAGTATAACATGTAGGAAATGCAGCTCAGTTCTCCTCTTTAGAAAACAGATCCCAAGACAGGGATTTGACTAGT
>NW_011226652.1:0-591 GCF_000146605.3 Meleagris gallopavo | reverse complement strand
ACATCACAGAATCTGACCAAGGAGTCTGAACCAGCTGTTTCCATGGACACAATCTTCCAGTAGTGACAGGTAGGGAAGGGGAAGGGGGGAAAAAGGAAAACGAGGTGGGGGAACTAAGAGGAGGATAAATATATATATATATAAAGATCTATTTTTTAGTCTTGAAAGACTTTGTTTTAAATGAAAGGTGCGCTATCCCTTTTGATGCTTTTGATTAAAATTAACAAAAACCCAGATAAATTTAAAAACAAATTTGTAGCTGAAGTAAATACTAAATCCAAAATCAAGCAAGGCTTATGGAGCCTAACATTTGGCAGGAAAGAACAGTGGTACTGGGAGCAGTCTGGACTGGGTTTGTCTACCTTCCTCTTGCCTTCTTTCTTTCTCACAACATCCAAGGAAGTCCAATTTTAAAAGGAAAACAAAATCACAGGATAACTTGTTTGTAGGGTATGGGAGGAAGGTTTGAATGGATGCAGGTGGTGGGGCGTTTTTACTTTGTGTGTGTGGGATAGGGAGGACATAGTTTTAAGAAACACTGTGTTGATAATGGGAGCTTGATAAACATGACCCTTCGGTCATTTGGTTCAC
>NW_011226651.1:0-483 GCF_000146605.3 Meleagris gallopavo | reverse complement strand
CAGACCCACCTGGGGGTGGCAGGTGTGGGAGTCACCTCCAGAGTCACGTTATTGCCAAGGGGTGAGGACACAAAGGGGTAAGCCCAGGGGCGGTAGGAGCACCTGTAGGTGCCGCTGTCAGCTGGGGTCACCCCAAAGATGGTGAAGGTGGCTGTGCCCACCACATGGAGGTGCTGGCGCTGGATGGGGGGCTGAGCAGCCGTCCTTGTGCAGGAGGAAGGTGGCCCCATAGTCCTTGTTCCAGCACTGGATGGTGACATTGGTCCCTATCTCCACACATTCCTCAGGGCTCAGGGAAATGCTGGGAGGCAGGAAATGTCGATCCGCATGAACGGAGGGTACAGCTGTGGGACACGGTCCTGTTGGGATCAACCAGAGCCACCTGCTGTCCCCAGGGCCCACACCTGTCAGCACCAGCTCCACAGGATCACTCTCCTTGGATGGCATTCCTGGCCAAGACGCCCGGTACTGACACTGATATGT
>NW_011226650.1:0-449 GCF_000146605.3 Meleagris gallopavo | reverse complement strand
ATGAGAGTATCTAGCTCAGATTGGAGGGTGTCTTGTTGAGATTGAAGACTGTTGAGTTTGGATTGCAGGGAGTCTCTCTCAATTCGGAGGGCATCTCTCTCAGATTGGAGGCTGTTTCTCTCGACCAGGAGACTCTCTCGCTCATTTTGCACTGTTTCCCTGAGACCCTCCTTTTCAATTTCACAAACTCTCTCCCTCTCCCAGGATAGTATTGAATAAGGCCCGGTAAGCATTAGCCAGGCCCCAAATAATTTGGGCCTCCTCAGATCTTCCTGAGCCGCGACATTCCTGTCTCAAATATCTGTTTAAATTTTCAGGGTCTTTCAGGTGTTCTGGAGTAAAGTTCCATGACACCGAAGATTTCCATCTCTCTAAAGTCTCCCCCAGGCCTCTCCACATTCCCTGCCACTCAGTATTTACTGCTTTTGGGGCAGACTTCCTCAAAATAT
>NW_011226649.1:0-508 GCF_000146605.3 Meleagris gallopavo | reverse complement strand
CAGCAGCTCTCACAGAAGCCTTCTTCAGTTGCACTCCTCTCTCTTTTCGTTGTCTTCTTGCTATAAAGCAAGAATAAAACGGAATTCATTTTGTCAGCAGCAAAACTGCAGAAACAGGGGTACCATACAAACAGATGGCAGAAAACAGACAAAGGAAATTGGAAGCCTCTCAGTGAATGACAGTTCCAGTGGAAAGGTGCAGAAGACCAGCATGGAGTTAACAGAAAGAGGCGGGGTCACACACTGTGGCACCTCACTGCCTTTGCACTTGGTAGCCTTCAACTCTTTTCCCCTCTCCGTAGAGAGAAGGAAAAAGCAAAGCAAACCTCTGCAACTTCAGTGTGCTTGATAAGGGCAGCACCTACCCTACAGGGCGGGTACCACAGCACCTGCTTACCTCTTAGCTTGGAGCTCCGTGCTGCAGCAGGCCCAGGCTGTGCTGCTGGAGCCAGCACGCTGTCCCCGCTCTGACCCCTCGCTCTTTTGTTAGTCAGGCAACTGCGCTGCT
>NW_011226648.1:0-469 GCF_000146605.3 Meleagris gallopavo | reverse complement strand
CTACTTGCAACAAAAGGAACATTTTAGGTATAAATAATAAAATAGGTATAAAAAATAAAAATAAAACCCATTCTTGTAAGTGCTTTCCTATCCGTAGTGTGCCTTGTTGGGCTCCCTGCTCCCTCCTTCTTTAGCATGTGCCGCGTTAATCTGTTTTGACTGCGCCAGTTGTATCTTCCTCTTCATTGTCCTCACCTATGGTTCTGGAAACATGAACTCCTGTCTGTCCTTCAGCCATTGCTCTGCCCACCTCGCTGGGACCTGGCTTTGCCTTCCGCCCGCTGTCCTCAGCTGCCCTCCGCAGAGAGGTGGCTCTGCTGAAACACAGGTGATGGCTTCCAACAAATTTTCTTTAAGTAGGGCAAGGCTGTGATAAAGCCTGTTCTTAGTGGTTGTGTGGTCACCATGGCAATTAAATGAACTGACAAAGGAGTTACAGCTCCTTCATTATAACTGGGATGGCGATTCT
>NW_011226647.1:0-377 GCF_000146605.3 Meleagris gallopavo | reverse complement strand
GTCCCCCAGAGGTCTGCGCTGGGGTCCGGTCTTGTTCAAACATTCTTCATCAATGACCTTGATGGAGGGGATAGTGGCCCACCCTCAGCAAGTTTGCTGATGATACGAAGTTGGGAGGATTGGCTGACACGCCTGAAGGCTGTGCTGCCATTCAGCGAGACCTGGACAGGCTGGAGAGCTGGGCAGTAAGAAGCCGGATGAGGTTCAACAAAAGCAAGTGTAGGGTCTTACACCTAGGGAGGAATAATTGCATGCACCAATACAGGCTGGGGGATGAGCTGCTGGAGAGGAGCTCTGCGGAGAGGGACCTGGGCGTCCTGGTGGACGACAGGTTGGCCATGAGCCCAGCAGTGTGCCCTCATGGCCAAAAAGGCCAA
>NW_011226646.1:0-312 GCF_000146605.3 Meleagris gallopavo | reverse complement strand
TTTATTGTGTGTGTTGTTAAATCGTGCTGTACACTGCTTTCCTCTTTGGCTTGTGTTTTGTTTTCTTTTTTAATGATGATATGTGTAGGGTGTTCTCTCAATGTTCCAAAAAAGAGCCCATGGGAAGCTATTATGATAGGCGTCATATCTGAAGTCACAGCTCTTTCACACACACACACACAAAAAAGAAAAAGAAAGAAAAAAAAGCATCTGAGATGTAAATGCAGCTACCATTAGAGTGAATGTCATGTATGGAGGTTTCACTTGCACACCCTTCTGGACACTTTGTTCTAATCTGCCTATCTCCTCATT
>NW_011226645.1:0-468 GCF_000146605.3 Meleagris gallopavo | reverse complement strand
TCTTGGCAGGCAGCAGCTGCACTGCTGTTGGTCTCCCTTCTTCCAAGCCCTTGCATTTACATCCAGCCTGGGCCTCGGAGACGGAGCGGGGGCGACACGGCAGGGGAAGGTCTTCCCCTCGTGCTGGGACCTGCTCTTCTAGGAAGCCCTCCGGCCTGGAGAGGAGCTTCAGCTGCTGCTTGTTGACAAGCTCTCTCAGAACGCACCTGCTGCACCACTTTCACATAGATATTGCCATTTGGCTCAGCACCAATCTCTGTTAAGAAAGGAGAAGCAACAAGATTTAACAAGAGCCCAACGCTACTTTCAGTCTGCAAAATGGGCCACAATGCCAGGACATCTCATCTGGAGCGTTCACGGTCATGGATCTTAGGATCTCGGGTGAACCGTGAGTTCACATTTCTAATCAGCGCAGGAACGCTAACTGTGATTATGACCACAACCAACACACAACGACAACAGTCCCAG
>NW_011226644.1:0-358 GCF_000146605.3 Meleagris gallopavo | reverse complement strand
TGTGAGGTCACTGGGGTCACCGGGCCGTTGGGGTCACTGGGGTCATTGGAAGCCGTTCCCAGCTTTCCAGGTGTGACTCCGCCTCAGGAACTCCCTCTGTCCCCTCTCATTTATTCCTCTCAGCTCCCACGAGGTGCCATGGCGTCGGCTTAACTCGCACTCCGCCATCGCACTCAGTAAAACAAGTTTTGTCCGCAGATCGTTGTCGCTTTGTTCTTCTTCTTCCTTCCTGGAGCCCAGCTCCCAGCTCCCCGTCCCGTCTCCCCTTCCCTTCCCATTCTGTGGGCCGGGGGGGGAGGGAAGCCCACGGCCCCCCGTCGCGGGCACAGACGTGCGCACAACTTCCGCTGGGTTCTGC
>NW_011226643.1:0-353 GCF_000146605.3 Meleagris gallopavo | reverse complement strand
TTTGGAGCAATGCACTGCAATTTTGATTACAATAGAGGATGTACTTTGTGCTTAGCTTCATCACATGTACAATCTCTATATTCCACTAGGTCACTGAAGAAAACTGATTTTTCTCCATCTGTGGATTGTACAATGCATTATTACAACCTTTCCCAAGTCTACCATCAAAGTTTCAGTTAAAAAAAGAAAACAAAAACAGTGAGAAGGATTAGTGGAAAGTAAGGGTTAGAAGAAAGATTTTTATCTGTTGTTTATGCAACTCTTCACTAAAATGTTATTAACCTGCTTCTCATTGCTGTGTTTTTTTAATTGAGTCTAGTTCTAATTTAATCCACAGAGAAAGGTATTGATTT
>NW_011226642.1:0-364 GCF_000146605.3 Meleagris gallopavo | reverse complement strand
AAAATCAAAGCCATACAGTGCAATATCATGGCAAGTAAAGCATTCAAACAGGGAAAGTGAAAGGAAAAAAAGCCAACTAAAGCTGAACAGAGTAAATGAAAAAAAAGCGAGGAAAATAAAAAGCAAAGGAAAGAGAAGCAAAACTGAAAGGAAACAAAGCAAAGAATGAAACTAAAAAGCCATGCAGAGGAATGCGAAGGTATCCGTGCCACTGAGACAGAACTGCAACAGCACCAAGCACAGAAGGAAAGCGCAGGGAACAGGCTTGAGTTAAACGAGTCAGAAAGAGAAAAAGGAGCAAACAGAAGATGAAGTCAATTCAAAACCAAGAACTAAAAGAACAAAGGAAAAACGAAAGCAAAGG
>NW_011226641.1:0-475 GCF_000146605.3 Meleagris gallopavo | reverse complement strand
CTTGGCCTGGGTTCTGTAACAGACGGAGCTCATACAGGCATGCAGCTGTGCCAAGGAGCAGCTCTTTGCTCAGCACAGCAGGGCTGGGAGCACGATCTGCTGGTGAGAGGGAGAAGACAAATGGAGAAGAGCTTGCAGGCACTTAGGCGGGCTATGACACAGTGCAAATCTCACAGCCCTTGAGGAGGGAAGCCTCTTTCCTGGCATTGAAGATGTTTTGATTTTTTTTTGGTAGGGATCTTTAAACTAGGACAGTGCAGATGTGGCTGGAGGCAATCTGTGTTTATTTTCTCTTGAGAAATGCCTGCTCCAGCTGAGGGCTTCCCTGCTGCAGCACAGAGCACAGCCCTGAGGGCTGCGTGTTCCATATGGGCTGCAGGCTGTGCAGCCCCACTGCAGCCCGGTGCCCAGGGCTGCCCTGCGGATCAGGTCCCTGCTGTGCCCCAGGGTCTCTGCTGCCTGCCAGGCTCAGCAC
>NW_011226640.1:0-510 GCF_000146605.3 Meleagris gallopavo | reverse complement strand
AGAGGACAAGAGGAAGGCAAGGTGAGACTGCAGGCTCAGGGTAGGGTCTGCACGGGTGTTCCCAACCCGACAAGAGCCCATTCCCAACCCCAGGCAGTCACTGTTCAGGGCACGTGAATGCAGCACGTGGAGGGGTGGGATGAGGCTGCCGGGAGCCCCCAGTTCACAGGGCTGGCCCCTCTCCAGCCCTCACAAAAGCACCAGCGCAACCCGAGAGCTGTGCGTGGGGAAGGCTGCCTTGCAGCCGAGGGTCCTGGCTCGGGGTTGCAGGATACGGCCCCAAAGCCGTCACCCACTCAGGCAGACCTCTCCCACTCTGTCCTTTCAGTCAGCTGCCAGCGATCCCGGGGGCGTCTTCTGCCCAAAAGGAGCCCCAAGAAAAGAAGGGAGAAGCATCAGAGATGGCTCCAGCACAGGCAGCGCAGCCTCCAAGTGGCGAGGAAGAACAACAGGGCGCGCTGAAAGCTCCCTCCAGCTCCGAGACCAGCCTGCCCCAGGAGCGCACCTCTG
>NW_011226639.1:0-520 GCF_000146605.3 Meleagris gallopavo | reverse complement strand
AGGGTGATTGTGCCAGTTTGCTCTGCCCATGTGAGGCCCTACCTGCAGTAATGCATCCAGGCCTGGGGCCTCCAGCACAAGAAAGATGCAGAGCAGTTGGGGTATGTCCAGAAGAGGGCCACAAAGGTGATACCCAGGCTTGTGCACCTCTCTCATGAAGAAAGGCTTGAGGGTGTTGGGCTTGTTCAGTCTTGAGAAGAGAAGGCTCTGGGGAGACCTCATTGTGGCCTTCCATTTCTTGAGAAAAGCTTATAAGCAGGAAGGGGAGCAACTTTTTGCACAGTCAAATAGTGATAGGACAAGGGAGAATAACTTTAAACTAAAGCAGGGGAGACTTTGATTAGATGTTAGGAGTAAATTTTTTTATTCAGAGGGTGGTGAGGCACTGCAACAGATTGTTCAGAGAAGTTGTGGGTGCCCCATCTCTGAAGGTTCAGAGCCAGGTTGGATGGGGCAATGGGCAACCTTATCTATCAATAGAATGGCTTAGGTTGGAAGGGACTTCAAAAATCACCTAGTT
>NW_011226638.1:0-524 GCF_000146605.3 Meleagris gallopavo | reverse complement strand
ACAAATATTCTTGTTTGCGTTTACTAAAGAATAACAGAAGGCTATCCGTGCTCAGATGACTCATACCTTTTTAGAAAAAAAAAAAGAAAAGAAAAGAACACAGGACTAAGTGTTTTAACTCTTGATCTGTTTGGAATTAACACAACTCAAAGCAGAAGAAATTAGCGAGGAAAATTTTTTTTTAGAAAACTCTATTCAAAATGAAGAAAAATGAAGACGTGAGTAGGTCAAGAGAATGCAGCAAGAGAAGATTCTTCTGTGAGTAATGAAATCCTGGTCTTCAAAATGAAAAAGAAAAAAGAAAAAGATTAAAAAAATAATAATGAAATTCTGATCTTCAAGATGAGCACTGGACTAGTTTTCCCTGACTGACTGCATGAGATGGGTATGATGTTCTCTTCTGGATCAGAAGTGCTCCACGTGTCAAGAGAGCACGTGGGTTTCCTAGAACAGAGAGGCAGCGGTCAGCTGCTTCTCTGAGCGGAGTGGAAGATGACCAGCCCTGCTGCTGCTGGGTGGCCTGA
>NW_011226637.1:0-471 GCF_000146605.3 Meleagris gallopavo | reverse complement strand
CATCTGTGGCATTCTGTAATGATTCCAGCACACTCTATGCTCCTACTGTGTAAGTATCCCAATATTACTGTGAGAACTTTGAAAACGTCTCCACATGCATTTGCAGAAATGCAGATTTGCTGTAACACTGGGTGACTGCAGAGGCTGATTGTCCAATTTCCAGTTCAGTTGGAGGTTGGGTGGATAAAGGCCACATAATGTGCTCACAGTCAGTCTCACAAGACCACGGTCTGGCAGAACAGAGAAAACAAATCTGTGCCAAATCAGAGTGCGCTATTTAACCAAATCACCACTTCTTTTAGCCATGTGATCCAACACTTCTCCGGGCCTGGGGTGTGTAGGAAGGAATGGGAGAGGCCTGAGACTGAAGATGCTCTGTCTTTTTTCTTTCAGGAGGCTGGCTGGTTGGCAGGCATTAAGGAATCTGAGTGGCTTCAGTGCAGAGATGCAAAGAGTTCTAAAGGACTTTTC
>NW_011226636.1:0-459 GCF_000146605.3 Meleagris gallopavo | reverse complement strand
CTGGCACATCCCAGTGCAGATCAGGCTGCATACACCTGTGTTTCTTTTTCATGGAATAAGAGCTGTTCCAGCTGCGGGCTTCCCTGCTGCAGCATCAGAGCGCAGCCCTGAGGGCACATCTAGAGGGAACCCTAAAGTGCAATTACCTCTCAGGCACGTGTCCATTATTCTCTGCAGTGCACAGAGGCTGAGAGCAACTGCCTGGGGCTGAGGGCAGTCTGTGAGGCTGGGAGGAAGTTGGTTTTCCTTTAACGAGATGCCATCATTAGGACAAATCTCCCTGAGGTGCCCTTCAGAGCTGTGAGCTGACCTTCAGGATGCCAATTTTTCCCATAGTCAGGAGAACAAAGTGAAAAAAGAAGTAGAGAGATGCAATATGCAAATGCTGTGGGGTTGATGAAATCAGTGTGAGGTGTCATTTGCAAGATGTGTGGTGATGAGGCAGAGCTGAAGTACGTT
>NW_011226635.1:0-639 GCF_000146605.3 Meleagris gallopavo | reverse complement strand
TTCTCAGTTTGAATTTCAGTCCCCCAGGCTTTTCAGATACTTCCCACTGATCCTCTAGAATGGGCCTTTTACACGACTTATATGCATCCATCCATCCCCATTCGGCTGTCCGGACGGCAGCTTCTGTGGTAAACAGAACAACAAAAGGCCCTTCCCATCCAGGGGTGGGGGATACCTCCCTCCAACTCTTGATCAATGCTCGGTCTCCTGGTTTCAACTGATGGATTGCCATATTCAGGGGTGGCCTCTGTACAAGCAGGCCTCTCCTTCTGAGCTCGTTCCTCCTTTTCATTAACTCCACTCTATATTCCCGTAAGGAGTATTCCTCAATCTTTGGATGTTCTACTGCTAATTCTAAGTCCTATGGCATCCCACATAACATTTCAAAAGGAGAAATGCCTGTATCTGTCCTAGGTTGGGTCCTTAAATTTAATAGTGCCAGTGGTAAACATTTAATCCAGGACATCTTAGTTTCTATCACTAATTTAGTAAGTTGTTTCTTGATTTCTCCGTTCATCCTCTCTACTTTCCCCTAAGCCTTTGGGGTGCCATGGAGTGTGGAATTCCCACTTAACTCCGAGTGGTTCTAAAGCCTCCTTCACTGTTCTGGAAATAAAATGAGGTCCTCTGTCTGAATCT
>NW_011226634.1:0-597 GCF_000146605.3 Meleagris gallopavo | reverse complement strand
GTTTTCAGTAGACAAATTTACACTTTTTGTTGCACATGAGGATACTTTTGCCACATGGTGACAGTGTGAATACCTAAGTGTTTCAAATAAGTTGAGCATATCCTTGAGTTCAGCAGTGAGAATGTCTAAATTCTCAAGAATTAGTTGAGAATGTCTTGAAACTACAGGTTACGAAACTTACCAGCAAATATCATGTTTTATTCCTTATTTTGACAAGGGCAAAGAATCGCTTTGACCTAAGAGGTCACAGACGTTAAGAGGCCTAGGAGGCTAAGATACTTAAAACACAGTACCTTAGCAGAGACAATTATGATGACTAGGTTTGTTTTTTTTTTCCCTAATTTTCTTGTTTTTATTTTATTTTATTTTTTTATTTTAAAAAGTAAAATTTCGTATTTATTGATTTTTAATTTCTTTTTAACTTTGTGTTTTTCTCTTGGTGAACAGTAAATATTTAAGCATTTTTAAAAATGCTATATTTTTTAAATTGTGATTTCATGGCTTTTATAATTCTTTTGAGGTACAACTGACCCTCTCTGAGATTTTCCTTGTAGCTTATATCAATAGAACAGACAGGTAGTGAAGGGAATTTAGAGA
>NW_011226633.1:0-495 GCF_000146605.3 Meleagris gallopavo | reverse complement strand
TTTTCTTTTTTTTTCCTAAGTACATGACATGTGTTACGTATAGGATAAGTCCCAGTATCCAAGCACAGTAGTGACAAAATTACCTCTTACAAATTAACAATAAAAGCAAAAGCGTTACGAATGAGCTACTGGGAATTCCAGCACTGCTTCCACTTATCAAGTATAAAAGAAAGGCTTGGGCCAAGTTTTGTGTGTGTGAGTGGTTAGTGCTACCGCGGTTGTGTTTCACCAGACAGAAGGGCAAGCAGGTGTGGCTGACGTCTGTGTGCATTGGTCCTGGCCAGCACAATGGGATGAGAGCTTGGCCCTGAGCACCGTCACAGCCTGAACTCCATGCTACTGAACTCTGGAGTACATCGCATTCTTTGAATGTTGAAGAGAGGTGGAGTACATGTGTTCAGCAAATAAGGGCTCACAGCTCTTTAGCAATGTGCTGAGATTTGTCCCAGCTCTCAACTTCTACACTAATTCTGGACCTTGAGAATTGCAAGGATG
>NW_011226632.1:0-492 GCF_000146605.3 Meleagris gallopavo | reverse complement strand
ACCTGACGTGGAGTGCACACGGAGCACAGGGCTGTCACTGAACTCCTCCGCACTGAACAGAGCATTTATGAAGACCAACACGTGGATGTGAGCGCAGTGAGGCTTCAGCAGTGGCAACAGCGATGCAAAAGACAAACCACCCAAACAGCCAGATTGTTTTTTCTTTTTTAAACAAGCACAGCATGCAGGCACTCGTTCAACACTGGAAAAAAAGCATAGCTAATGGTGGTAACCGTGTTGAAAAACAGAGTTTTGTAGCTGAGAATTCACTCTATGTATCTGTTGTCATTTCTATGGAATAAATAGGAGGCATTCCTTTCAGAGCAATCTACGTACATCATCAATGAGCCATCATCCTAGTAATGCAGTAATACTAATAATAGGAACAGAAAAAACAGATTCTCAGAATACCTTTTGTGGGGATGGAACAACAAAACCAACGCTGCAGTCAGCTGCAGTTATTCCCCCGGAATGAACTGATAGCAGCAGAAA
>NW_011226631.1:0-503 GCF_000146605.3 Meleagris gallopavo | reverse complement strand
TTTTAGCTCTATGCCTTTCTGATGGCTGGGCAATATATTTCTACTTCCATTTAGGGAGCATCGTGTTTATTTCATATTTTTTGGTGCAAGCTCTAAGATACAGCCTGGTTGAAAAAAGAAAGCTGGAAGTACACATAGAATCCCTTGTCCCCAGAGAGTTGCTTCAAATGTACTTTAAAATGAAATAAAAGAAAATATACTTCCTGACAGTATGCCTGTCTACAGATTGGGTAGGTACATGTCTGTGTTTGAAAAGTAATGACTTTGGAATAGAGCTAATCAGGTAATTATTTTGGGCTGAGTCTAGATAGTTAGAACAGGCCTTTCATAGGCACAGAAATGCGGATGAACTATGATTTCTCAGCTCATTTTTTCTCATTTTAACCTTTAAGTTGCTGGCAGCAGTGTGGACTGTGTATTTTACATTCAGATCAGTTGGTCTTAAAGGCAAATAAAGTGAATATAAAATACTTGTCTTTTCCCATTTTCAGCTGTCAGACTGT
>NW_011226630.1:0-504 GCF_000146605.3 Meleagris gallopavo | reverse complement strand
CTTTCAACTACTAATAAGGAGAAATGGATCTCATGTATCAATGGATTGGGTTTGAGTCTAAATAGCACAAGATCTATTAAGGTTTGTAAACACAGGGATACCTTTGGCCACGGATCTTTCACTAGGGACTAAGAGAGTAGTTTGGCAAAATTTTGCTATTATGCTATTCTGACACTTTACTAGTTACTGGTCAAAAGAGGCAGGAAGGCTGGAAGGCAAATGATGCCCCACTACAGATGGATCACGAAAAAGCTCTTTCAATAAAGCAGGAAATGATATTAATTTCAAAAATTATTTTTCATATTTAATAATTTTAGTTTCCTACGTCTGCATGAAATTTAAATAGATATAGATCGTGGCTAACAGAAACAAGATGGAGGACCTAGATTTAAGAAGCACTGGCATTAATTTATTTTTTCAATTTTCCAGAACTTTCCAAACGCAGAAACATTTAAGCGGTTCTCATACATATAACTTTCCAACATTATAATAAACTAGCATTAA
>NW_011226629.1:0-478 GCF_000146605.3 Meleagris gallopavo | reverse complement strand
GGGGCTGCTTCTGAAGTAATCGGTACTGAAACGCAGCTTCTTCTGGCACCTCGACTGCCAGTGCTGAACTGGATGTTTAAGGGAAAGGGGTTCCTCCACCCATCATGCTACCGATGCCACTTGGAGTAAGTGGATTGCGCTGATTACGCAGCGAGCGCGGATGGGGGAATCTCAACCGTCCAGGAATCCTAGAGGTGATCATGGACTGGCCTGAAGGCAAAAAGTTTGGAACATCACCAGGAGAAGAAGTAGCACGTGCAAAAGAGGCCCCACCATACAATGAACTACCAGAAAATGAAAAGAAATATGCTCTGTTCACAGATGGATCATGTCGTATTGTGGGAAAGCATCGCAGATGGAAAGCCGCTGTGTGGAGCCCCACACGACAAGTTGCAGAGGCCACTGAAGGAAAAGGAGAATCGAGCCAATTTGCAGAGGTAAAGGCTGTCCAGCTGGCCTTGGATGTTGCTGAACGGGA
>NW_011226628.1:0-431 GCF_000146605.3 Meleagris gallopavo | reverse complement strand
TTTTCTTATGCACATTGTGCTTTAATCATCTCAGCTTCCATCAGAGTAGTTACTTCTGTTTATTTGAATGACTGGATCAACTACTCTCTGGCCAGCGAGGGAGTAAACGTTTTGATTATTTTTAGCATTCATTTAGCAATAGTTAAATTAGCTTGCTATAATCATGTTTGCGAGAAAACACACAGTACAATCAGGACTATAATAATGACTGATATTAGCTGTGCTCTATACATCAATGAACTTGGCTCAGATACACAAAATTCTTCTTTTTTTCCTTTTTTCTTTTTCTTTTTTTAATTGGGAAGGATGAATCTATCTTATCAATTGGAATAACTTCTAACAAAATAGCCAAATAGTTCTCTCGAGTCTTCCCAGGCACTCGAAATCATAAAGTAGGACAGAAAAATTGTTGTTCAATCTCGGGGATTTTT
>NW_011226627.1:0-494 GCF_000146605.3 Meleagris gallopavo | reverse complement strand
AAGTCATTACCAATAGTTAGAGTTAATGAGAAGGAGCCATGCAGATCTGTACAATGCAGGAAAGAAGAGAGGAAAAGCACTCACTTGAATCCATGCCATTCAGAATCAGCTGAGTTGAGACAGGAATCAGAAGAGGGAATTCATTATTTTCTACCTGTAAACAGGAACACTTCATACAGTGCCACAGACTGCAGATTAACAGTAATTGTAAAATAGTAGCCTATCCTCAAGGTTGGCAAAAATATCTCTCTTCCCTCCTCCTGCACGTTATGTAAGCAGATGAACTACACAAATTTTTATCTTCTCAAAGATATAAGCTAGCAGCAAAGTCACAAGGTTAGGAATTAGATCAACTAGACAAGATTGGAGGAGGACACTCACCTGGAAGGCCACTGCACCAATGATAATGGCAACTGTGTTGATCTAATAAGGCGGACAGAGTCTAACAACTCTTTCAATAGCCCCTGCCTGCGGTTAATAGTAACGCGTATAGT
>NW_011226626.1:0-493 GCF_000146605.3 Meleagris gallopavo | reverse complement strand
CTGGGCTGGAAGGGCCCATTGCTGGCTTGTGTCCAGCTCCCACCCACCAGTACTCCCAGGCCTTATGGAGCAGGACTACGCTCAGTCCTTTCATCCCCTAGCATGTTTTGGTGGTGGCTGTTCCCTCATCCCAGCTACTGACCCTGCACTTGGATTTGTGGCCACTGCTCAGCCTGTTGAGGTCTCTGTGGATGGCATCCCGTCCCTCTGCTGTGTCACTGCACCCCACAGCTTGGTGTCCTTAGGGTGCACTCAACCCCACTGTTGATGTCCCTGATGAAGGGGAAACCCAGATGCTTGTACCAACTGGGCGTAGAAGCCCTTGGGAGCAGCCCTGCGGAGGACTCGGGGATCCTGGTGGACAAAGAGCTGGACATAAGCCAGTAGTGTGCACTTGCAGCCCAGAGGCCAACTGTATCCTGGGCTGCATTCAAAGAGGAGCGACCAGCAGGGAGAGGGAGGTGATTGTCCCCTCGACTCGGCTCTGGTGTGC
>NW_011226625.1:0-306 GCF_000146605.3 Meleagris gallopavo | reverse complement strand
AAAAAAAAAAAAAAAAGAAGCTTTCAACCCTCTTGTCACACATTGTGGCCCTGATTATTTTCTTTCGATGGCATTTCTGGGGCAGCACACTTCATGTTGTCTGCTTAAGACTTTTCCAGCAACCAAAACACGCGTGCTTGTGTGCACAGAGTAACATACATTATTAGTCATTATGACTCACAATGGAGCACTAATACGGTAAACGATACATGAGAACGGTCTGTCGGTTTTTATGGTTATAATGGAAATGCAAAGGGTAGAGCAGAAATATACTTAGTGCATGTGTAACGCTAGGCATGTTTAGTC
>NW_011226624.1:0-382 GCF_000146605.3 Meleagris gallopavo | reverse complement strand
AAGCCAGCTTGGATGGGGCGCTGGGGCAGCCTGAGTTGGTGGGTGGCAACCAGCCCAATGGGTGAGCCTTAAGGCCTGCTCCAACCTAACCATTCTGTGATTCTTTGGTTCTGTTTTTTTCATATACTATTTTATTTTCACTGTGTTTAACTTCAGACCCTTTTGTTTATTGCCAACGGTAGCGTTCTCAGTTTCATTTTTCCTAGCTTGTGTTTAAACCATGAACAATCTAGATTAACAAGCTTTGTGAACTTTCCATTGGAAAAGAAATCAGGGTGCTATAGGAAAGGACTATCTTTTTGGTTTTGCTTGTTTTTTGCTTCTTTTTAAATTATCTGACTCAGTTCTTGCCACTCAATTGAATACCCATAGAATGCTTTTC
>NW_011226623.1:0-455 GCF_000146605.3 Meleagris gallopavo | reverse complement strand
ACTGCGTCTATAGTATGTGGTGATGCATTTTGTTGACATTAATTAATACTACCCAAAAAATTAATAAAATAAACACTGAAATAACTACATACTAATTAAAACAGAAATAATTTCACTGAACAATGACATCATATATATATTTCAAAATAATTACTTGATTTAGTAAACTTGTATTTGCTGATTAATTTACATTTGCTTGATTAATCAAATGTGTTTTCTTTCTCCTCTTATATTAAACATAAAAGTAAACCAAATAAAAAGTATGTTTTTTTCCCTTAGTCCAATTCTGGTTTTGTTTTCAAGTTATCCTATCAGTTAGTAGAACAAATTCATGTACTTTTTTTTTTTCTATTTTAAGCAGGAAAAATACACCAACTTGTTCTGTCATGTGAAACAAAAGTACCCTCCATTTTTTGTTAAGCAAAAACTGAACACATATAGCATACATAAAAGTA
>NW_011226622.1:0-393 GCF_000146605.3 Meleagris gallopavo | reverse complement strand
AAAGCAAGAAAGTCCCTACAGCTCTCTGTGCACCTTCAATATTGCAAGTGTAAAGAAGGAAATAATAGAAACCAAAAAAAAAAAAAAAAAACACCTAGAAATTCGGAGTAATGCTTCCTGTCAGTTGTGGAACTGATGGCACAAGGATCTATTTTTGTGTTTAGGTGGTGTAATTAACACTTATTCCTCTGGGTACTCAGGAGTAATTACTAGAGATATTCCCCTTGTGCACAGAAGAGTGTGTAACATGGGAAGATAGCTCAAAAAAGTGACAAAAAAGTTTGGTTTTATTACATTTATAACTGGGAAGTCCCACTGAATACTGAGTACAGTCATGTCAAATTCTATACACTGCCTCTAGGAAATGAAAAGAAGGTAATTTCTGAGTTCTAC
>NW_011226621.1:0-360 GCF_000146605.3 Meleagris gallopavo | reverse complement strand
AAGGAGACTTTTTGTGTGTGTGTTTAGGTGAAAATTAATGCGACAGGGAAATTTTTCCAAACTTCTTTTAGGAGCTGGATGACCAGCAGCCATCAATGCACTGTGTAAATCTCTACTTTTTTTTTTTTTGTTAATATATTTGCAAAAATTTGTCTTTCTCTGCCTCTGTAAGATGTGTATAGTTAAATAGTTAGCCCACAGGACAGGAATTATTATTTAGCCCATGTCAACAGATACAGTGAAGCTACATTTTCTAACTACTGTAAATATTGTTCTCAGCATTCATGGGCAAATGGAAAACTATTCTTGAAAAGTTTTGGCAGTCATGGCCAACTTAGTGCTAGTATCACACCACAAACA
>NW_011226620.1:0-383 GCF_000146605.3 Meleagris gallopavo | reverse complement strand
TTACACCCGATCCTTCCTGGGTCCCTTCACCCTTGCACTATCACAGAACAGAACATCCCAACTAACTTGGAAAGGAGACTCTTGCAAAGCTGGCAGAGCTCTTCCAATGGGCAACCCCCAGCCTCTCGATGGGCGCAGGCAGAAAAGCAGGAGTTTCCTCTTACCAACATCTTCTGCTGTCAGCCGCCTCCTTTTCCGTAACACCGGCTTGGCAGCTTCTACCGATCCTGGAGGGAAGGAGACGGCTCGTCGCTTCCTGGCAGGCCGTTCCGCTGCCGGTGCCACGTGCGCAGCGGGGATTGGCGGTCCTGCCTTCTTCACTCCCCTCCCTGGCTGCTGGGATGGAGATTTGCTGGGAGCGGTGCGATTCTCCCGAGCTCTGG
>NW_011226619.1:0-425 GCF_000146605.3 Meleagris gallopavo | reverse complement strand
GTGATCTCTGAATGCGTCCCAACTGGTTTTCTGGTTGGGTTTTCTTGCATGAAAATCTTACTGGACAGAAGGGAAATTGCTAATGTAGTGGTAATTTTTTTTTTTTCTTCTTGAAGTTCTATGAGTAAGAGGGGAAAAAGAAGGGACAGATATGAAAAATCTCATTACTTTCTTTTTGTTTCCCTTCTAATTTTATTTTTTTTCTCTGTTTTTTTGTCTCTCTACGTGAGCCAGTGATTGAGCAGTACTGCTCCCAGAACAGACCCTGTGCTGAACTCCCACACATTCAAGTATATTTTGGGGAAACAGAAGCACAACCTGTGGATGTGGCACAGTGGGCATGCCAGGGTGGTTGTGAGAGGCCAGAACACCCTCAGCACTGCATCCTAAGTCATACCACAGTGAACAGGGCAGAAATTCCACTG
>NW_011226618.1:0-450 GCF_000146605.3 Meleagris gallopavo | reverse complement strand
GGAGGCTGATGAGGCCTTCCAAAGCAACTGGATGTAGCGTCACGTTCCCAGGCACTGGTGCTTATGGGGGACTTCAATTATCCAGATATTTGCTGGATGACCAACATAGCCAGGCACGCACGGTCCAGACGGTTCTTGCAGTGTGTTGAAGACAACTTTCTGATGCAGGTGGTGGAGGAACCGACGCGGGAAGGGGTGTTACTGGACCTTATTCTCACCAACAGGGATGGACTTGTTAAGGAAGTAAAGGTTGGGGGGCAGTTTGGGTTGTAGTGATCATGAGATGGTGGAGTTCAAGATCCTGAGCGGAAGAAGCAAAGCAATAAGTAGGATTGCTACCCTGGACTTTAGGAGAGCCAACTTCGATCTCTTCCGGGACCTACTTGGAGCTATCCCGTGGGCTTCGGGTGTTAGAAGGTAAGGGGGCCTCTGAGAGCTGGTCTAGCATTT
>NW_011226617.1:0-367 GCF_000146605.3 Meleagris gallopavo | reverse complement strand
AGGGTATTTCTTTTTTTCTTTCTTCTTTCTTCCTTTTCTCTTTCTTCTTCTTCGTTATTTTTTTTATTTTTTTTCCTTTATTTTTTTCTTTCTTTTTCTTTTTTCCTCCTCAAAACAAGGGATTTCCAGTGAAATATTGGAGTCGATCTCTGTTCAGTTTCTTTTCTTTCATCCTTCGATTCTGGAACCAGATTTTAACTTGTCGGTCAGTGAGGTTGAGCATTCTGGACAACTGCAGTCTTTTCTCTTTGTTTATGTACACGTTGAAGAAAAACTCACGTTCCAGTTCTCTTATCTGATATTTGGTATAGGG
The DNA here is from genome assembly GCF_000146605.3 of Meleagris gallopavo. Lineage (NCBI taxonomy): Eukaryota > Metazoa > Chordata > Aves > Galliformes > Phasianidae > Meleagris > Meleagris gallopavo. The sequence continues at coordinate 54 of NW_011226617.1, read as the reverse complement.
ACACCTCTTTTTCCTCGATCGCTGAGGAACCGCTGAAATTAAAGAGAGAAAATG
>NW_011226616.1:0-418 GCF_000146605.3 Meleagris gallopavo | reverse complement strand
TGGGACGTTCAGCAGAGAACAAAGCCAAAGTTCCCATGCTGCTCTGCCACTCTTTGCCATCAATTTCAGCTAATCTTGCACAGAAAGTGAACAAAATGTGTTTCCTCTCCTAACTCCCAAGTCTGCTAAGCACATTTACAGAATGTATTTCCTGAGATGCTCAGACACTATTGCAACAGCGATCGCATATGGATGTAAAAATACGTTTTGACACACAGTGCAAAAATCAATACAATGGTCTCAGAAAGTCCAGTTTGTGAGAAGTGGGGTTTTTGCCCTACTTTTCCATTTCTCTGTTACAAAATTGATGTTTAGCAAAGACAGCCAGGTTTCTGTTACACATACACCCTGAAAATACCCACTTTCTACGTGTACTTAAAACACAAAGCGCCCGAATATCTGCAGGGATTTACCTTAA
>NW_011226615.1:0-372 GCF_000146605.3 Meleagris gallopavo | reverse complement strand
ATTAGTTCTTCTATAACAGATGTGTAGACATTTGCTGCATAAGCATAGCATAACTACTACCCTAGGAAAAAAAAAAAGAAAAAAGAAAAAAAGAATATTGCTTTGTTGATATTAAAAGGGCTGTTTTGAACACTCATTGGGCTTTACCCTTTCTGCTCTTCTGATTATTTAGAACATCAGTAGAATTGCTTTTGCAGAGCAAGCACGCTCTGCTGTCTGCGCATGTTTCTGGTATAACAGTTTTGTACAAATAAAAAATTTTACAATTATGGCCCTAGAGGTTTCAGTCATGAACTCTTAAGACTGAAACAGTAATTTCTTGAGCCATATTTAAGTGAAAAGAAAGTTCCTTCTTGTGAGAAGCATTAGGCA
>NW_011226614.1:0-403 GCF_000146605.3 Meleagris gallopavo | reverse complement strand
TACTTCTGGTCTCTGGGTACATTATTATTCTAGCCTCTTCACCTGCAGGCCAGGGGGAAGCGAACTGGCTGGCACCAGGTGATGCTACAGAGCAGCCCTGATTCCTGGCTCCCACTTTTCTCACTTGCTTCCATCAGGGCAATTGCAGTCAGTGTGTGAAGCCCTCCCAGGCAATCCCCCAGCAGCGCCCTGCGAGCAGCAGGGCTGAACAGCCCAACAGCCTCTGTGGGGCAGCGCAGGGCAGCCTGCCCCCAGCTGCAGCTCAACCACATTCAAGGAAATCCTCTCTCTATTTAGAAACTTGATTCAATCCAATCAGGTTTTACCTTTTCTGCTTGGCTGAGCTCGTCCTTATTCCTGAGCTTATCCCTGTGCTTGGAATCTGGGTCAATGCTTTCATCTT
>NW_011226613.1:0-515 GCF_000146605.3 Meleagris gallopavo | reverse complement strand
GGGGGGGGTGGGGAGGTGGGGAGGGAAATGGGTGAATACAAAAAAGAAAGGCACTGCCGCGTTATTACTAAATATTCGACTTCACAGCCTTATTCATGCAACTGTTTTTGTTTCTGTTTTTTTAATTCTTTTTTCTTTTTTTTTTCCTTTTTTTCCCCTTTTTTATTTTATTTTATTTTATTATTATTCTTATTTTTTTGGCATGTGTTGTGTCTTATAAATACTAGGATTCGATTCGTTTCTTTGAACAGAGCTCTGCTGTTACCTGCACTCAGCACAGGGCTCCCACAGAGCCAGGAGGGACTTCCAAAATGGAAACTGAAGCCACTTTTCCTTACTTAAAAAAAACAAGAAACAGCAAACACAACGGAAGAGCCATTAACCCATACGCTGCCAATGGAAAATAAGCTTTGAGAAAAGAAAAAAAACAAAACCAACAACACAAAAACCCGAATGATTCGGCGGTTGTTAATAACAGACATCATCATGGTTACCAGCCATAGCACGTTCATATG
>NW_011226612.1:0-402 GCF_000146605.3 Meleagris gallopavo | reverse complement strand
AACTGCAGAGTCAGACATTCGACCTAACAAACTCTTGACCTGGTGTCAGAAACAGACAGAAGGGTACCGTAATGTTAACATCACAGACCTGACTACTTCTTGGAAAAGTGGCCTTGCACTGTGTGCAATTATCCATCGCTTCAGGCCTGACCTCATGTAAGTGACATCTGTAGATTTTTAGGCATAGGATACATCAAGTATTCACCAAAGTATAGCATAAGAGCAGCTAAAATACTGGTACTCTACAATTCCCTTCTATTATTTTTGCAAGGAGGTACACACCATAGCCTGGCTTTGGGGAGCAAGGGAGTAGGGTTGTTTTTATTTTGCCTTTTTTTTTCTCCGATGTGTGTCCTTGCATGCCATTTAGAATGAAATGCATATGCTTTCAAAGAGCTAGGA
>NW_011226611.1:0-393 GCF_000146605.3 Meleagris gallopavo | reverse complement strand
AGTATAATTAAAGTAATTATAGTAGTTGGTAAAGCAGTATACCTTCTATAATTCCATAGCTGAAGTGAGATCTTGGATAAATAATAGCTATTCATTTTCCTGACTGGATACATTATTTATTTCTACAAGCTATTGATAATCTCACAATTCACAAGAGAAACAAAACCACAAATGAGTTTGCAAAGGACAGCAATAAATAGTCTAAATAAATCATGTACCAGGTACAGGTTCAGTGGGTATTTCTTTTTTATAATAATGCTACTGCATGTTTTTATGTGCATATACAAAAAATACTTATTTTTTTAAATATTATTCCTGTGCAAATCTGTGGTGTTTTTTTTAAAGTTTATTTAATAACTTCTTCCATGATGAAATTATTTGCGGTTTTATCAC
>NW_011226610.1:0-445 GCF_000146605.3 Meleagris gallopavo | reverse complement strand
GCCCATTTATGTGTCGCATCTCTCCCCTGGTGACCCGAGGTCTCATGGGCCCATCGAGCTAAAATAATTCACCCTTGTTCTGCCAGTCCAGGTCTATTTGGGCCACCTCAATTTTGGCAGCTTCATTACCATCTAGAAACAAGCTATTGGCCCCGCGGTCCCAACAACGAACCAACCAGGAAACAATAGTTTCATTCGGGCCCCGTGTGAACTCCTTTCTTGAACCTTGGATTTCAGTCATCTTCAGGGGCCGACGAGTAGTAATAAGGATGTCCTCATCATCAGTCTCTTCTGCATGTCTCTTAGTTTTTCCTTTTGCTTTTCGCGATGGTGGTGGTTCTGAGGAGGGCCCCTCGCCTGGATCTTCCTCCTCCTCCGCCTCCGCTTCTTCTTTTTTCCGTTCTAGACGCGTGGACACTCGTTTCCATTTCTTGCCTTCCACAGG
>NW_011226609.1:0-431 GCF_000146605.3 Meleagris gallopavo | reverse complement strand
CAGACTTCTTAACAACTGTCTAAGTGTTGGTCTTTTGAAGTGTATAACACTTATATTTAATTCAAGTCTACAAGAAAAAAAAAAAGTTTTAATATTCATTGGGAAACAACCTTTGCTGGCAGTATGAGTTTAACTATCTTGAGATCTGGCCTCTATCTGAAGATGTCAGAAACAAAATCACAATGATACCAGTGCTGTAAAAATGGTTAACATATAAGCTCCTAGCAATATCTTGTCATATTTAATAATGCTTATGAAAACAACTGCATAATTTATACTTGCTCAGGAATTAGTTATACCCACCGAATTTAAGTTTCTTATTTGCCTTTGACCTCCAAATAAATCAGCTCTTTTCTACTTTAGACATCATTGCCATAGTCCTTCTTATTTTCACCTACATCTATTTGTCAGCTTGTTGTAACCATTTCTAA
>NW_011226608.1:0-499 GCF_000146605.3 Meleagris gallopavo | reverse complement strand
ACAGGCAGGGAGTTAGGAAGAAACACAGATGTTCTCCAACTACTCCGTCATTCTAGTTCCTTTCCCACAATGATTAAAAACTACATCCCTTTCTTAAACAGCTAGAGCAACTAATCTATAAAGAATGGATATTTCTTCTCAAATGCGTTTTCACAGTAATTGATAGAAATAGTTGACTGATGCTTTTATCAAGTTTGTGTTTTTTGCTAATTTTTCATTAGAAAAGCCTATCAGTGTAACCGCACAAAGGAGAGGAAAGCACTAATGCTTCTCAAAAAAGAAAGGAAAGGTGAGAGGTGCATTCCATTTTTAAATGTATTTAATTAAAGCAAAAACAAAACCATGGTAGCTCAAACAAATGGTTCTCTTAATCTGGCACTCTGTAACGAACCCAAGACTCCAGAGGCAGGAACAAGGAGCATCAGTAATTAACTGATGGAGGGAACTCCAGAGGGAAACCAAACCTCAAAGAACTGTTAATAAGTACTTGAACATGTGA
>NW_011226607.1:0-367 GCF_000146605.3 Meleagris gallopavo | reverse complement strand
TCACCCGGCCTTGTGCTGCCTCCAGTCCCGCCGTCCTTCTGTCCTGCCGTCCTGCTGTTCTGCCATCCTGCTGTCAGTGCTGTCAGTGCTGCTTCCCTCGCCGTCCTCCCCCCACTCCCCGGTCGCCTCGGTGTCCCGGCCCCACCCATGGCCACTCTGAGCAGGGACTGACCCATCTCTTTGCTCTCTCTCTCTCCGTCCGTCTGTCTGTCTTTCTCTCAGCAGGTCGTCTGCACTGTCCTTTCATAAAGACAGCTGACAGTGGGCCACCTTCTTCTTCCTCCTCCTCCTCCTCCCCCCCGCGGACCCCCTTCCCCTATATCACCTGCCACCGCACCCCAAATCTCTCCTCTTTCTTCCCATGTAG
>NW_011226606.1:0-433 GCF_000146605.3 Meleagris gallopavo | reverse complement strand
AGATTTTACGTATTTTTTTAGCTGTAGTGTACAGTTGTACACATATATACTTTTTTAATACAGCATCATACATTGCCTGGACCTCACAATGACTCCTTTGGTGTGGAATAGTTAAAAATTTCTCTCATTATTTGTTATTCATAATTTCCCTACCATCATGGAGAGTCCACTGTCCTCCTGATTCCTTTGCCTCTAATTCCTTGAAGGCTGCTATCTCTTCTTTCTTGAATATTTGCTTTCCAGATGGAGGTTTTACTTCAGGCACAACAAAAAGTTTCATTTTCATTTCTGATCGCAAGGCAGCTTCTGTAGCTTTGTTATCAGAGACTCTGTTTCCCCATTCTACTAGAGAGTTTCCTTTTTGGTTTCCCTTTACATGCACTGCAGCAATTTCCTCAGGTAATAACAGGCTTTCCAAAACCTGTCTGATTAA
>NW_011226605.1:0-434 GCF_000146605.3 Meleagris gallopavo | reverse complement strand
AAAATGTAGATTGACTGGGCGTAGAATGTGCAGTGTAGGCAAGAAACTTAATAAAACAGTACAGGCAACTTCAAAATACTTAAAAAATTTGATAGAACATTGATTACCCATCATGTCAGCAATTAAAATAGCTAAGTTATTCATTTGCTACCTGAAGGATTTTGCCTCTTAGCCATGTTAAAAATACTTACGTCACAGTGTTTATTGTTGCTAATACTTTCTTTCTAGCTGGAAGACATTTGGCTATTAAAAAGAGATAAGAAAAAATTTGAATAGTAACTCTAAATTATCCATACAAAAAAAAAAACCTTGGGAGAAGGCTTGATTCAGACAATATAGCTTATCAAACTCTGTGCTCACTTAGCACAGATGAAGACTGGATCACCAAAAAAAAAACCACAAAAGACACCCAGTATTACATTCAGTTGAATAAA
>NW_011226604.1:0-542 GCF_000146605.3 Meleagris gallopavo | reverse complement strand
CTCGCCCAGCTCCTGCGCTGCTGCCCGTCCCCCCCATCCCAGCACCCCCACGGAAGGCGGCCCCAGAACGTCAAGGTTTTGGTAAGCATAGTGTATAATCCCAATTTCTGAATGTGGGCACATCACATTCTGGCTCAAATCATGTCTGAGTACCACATTCGTTGTGCGTGAAGGTCACGACATGAGTCAAAATGCCACGTCAGGATGCACTGAACGAGGTGACCCGGGAGTTGATGCCTGTCTACATTTCACCTATTTTAAAGCGTCCTTACCAAGATGAAATCCAGCACTGATAACGAAGCCCGGGTTTTTATATGGAACTCTACCTGCACTAAGATCACCTGTTAGTGTTATAGATGTACATAAAATATCCTAAGGACATTTCTGAAATTATACTAACAGTTCATTTGGAACTGTGTTCCGAGGAGAGAAATACATCCTGATTTTAGGAACTCAGGGTTAATTGCATATTCTAGTAAGTGCCTCATGTGTCATACATTTAAAAGAGAAGTGCAGTGACCTCTGTCCTCAAAGTTCCCCCT
>NW_011226603.1:0-386 GCF_000146605.3 Meleagris gallopavo | reverse complement strand
CATGCATCAAGTTTCTGCCAATCAATTTGAATGAATAAATAAAATCTTTTAGAAACTAAAACAAAAATATGAGAGGCCAGCAAGATCCACCACAATACTCCAAAAGTCACTCTACAAAACAAACAAAGAAAATCTGGTTTATAAATACTGCAGTTTATAGCATTTTACAAAGATTTATGAAACCTGCAGTGTTCATTTTAAAACAGCTCCTAGAACAGTGAAAATTTAAAATTAAAAAGGCAGTAGCAACAGAGGTTACCTGTCTGAGCACCTACAATTCCACAGAGAGAACAGAAGTGGGTCGTTTATCTTGCACCAGCCAAAATGCCCATAAACCTTCTCAAAAGAGTGAGGCGTGAGAAAGATATTGTACATGCAAATCATTT
>NW_011226602.1:0-500 GCF_000146605.3 Meleagris gallopavo | reverse complement strand
TTTTTAGCACTGCAGTGAAAATTCACACCTTCTCTGAGATTGATATTTCAGGTTCTGCTTTTTTTCTTTCCTGCCACCATTCCTGGTGTCTCTAAGCTGCGTTGAACATGAGCTTTAAATGCTGATGTCGCCCTGAGGAGCTTTCCCACCCAGCCTGGATCCCCACCCCAACTGTTTTGGGCTCCTTGGCAAAATAAACGTGGAATTATTGGCTCTGTGTGAGTGGAACTCTCTCAGTGTCATTCAGACACCCTTTTTTTTTGGAGTGGCTTCTCTTGAGACAGTGTGAGACAGCGTTTGGACACAAAAAGCCCACCAGAAGAGCAGCAGCCGGGCTCCGCTCCCTTTGAATTGCTCTTAGTGCATTACTCAGTTTTCAATTTCCTCCCCTTTGCTATGAACAACCTGAGCTTTATGTTTCCCTTTTAAGCTGATTGAAATAAAGTATTTGAACAAATGTCACGGGCACTTAGAAATCTCTTCTCTGTTTACTCTCCTTT
>NW_011226601.1:0-446 GCF_000146605.3 Meleagris gallopavo | reverse complement strand
CTTCTTATTTTCCATGTCCTGTGCATCAGTTGCTGATTGCTGTCTAGTAATTCCTGTGGTGCAAATGTATCTTGAGAAAGGAGCTGAGAGAGGATATAAACCTCTTAGAGAACTAGTTCAGTGGCCGTGTCTAAAGCATTTAAAGTACTAGTTTCTTTTTTTTTTCCTTTATGTCAGTAAGGATTTTCTGTTTTGAAGTGGTCAGCTGTTTTTGTTTGGTAAACACCAATGTGTTTCTGCTATTGTAAGATTTTCTGGGCAAGGGATCTTCCTTTCTGTCTCTCCTTTTCAAGAAAAGAAGATCTCAAATGCTCTGAGAAATAGTAACATATGGAAAAATGAGGGCGAAAGCAAGTTGAAATATTTGAAGAAAATCTTTTTCTCTTGGCAAACACCAAGCACAAGAATTTCCAAATAAAAATTGATTGGGAAAGTGGTTAATGCAT
>NW_011226600.1:0-483 GCF_000146605.3 Meleagris gallopavo | reverse complement strand
CCAACCCCAACCCCAACCCACCCCCACCAGTGCAGCTCTCAGGTCTCCCTCTGCCCCACGCATCCCATGGAGGAGGAGGAACTGGCTGGAGGGCCGTGCCAACGGGTAGTGGTTAATGGAGTTAATCCAGCTGGAGACCCGTTACAAGTGGTGTCCCCCAGGCGTCGGTACTTGGGCTGACCTTGTTTAATATCTTTGTTGATGAGCTAGAGGAGGGGACTGTGTGTACCCTCAGTACGTTTGCAGATGACACCGAGCGGGGAGGTGGTGTGGATCTGCCTGAGGATAGGGAGGCCCCCTTATTCAGAGGGATCCGGATAAGCTGCATTTCTGGGCTGAGGTGAATGGGATGAGGTTCAACAGGGCCAAGTGCCGGGTCCTGCACTTTGGCCACAACAACCCCAGGCAATGCTACAGGCTTGGGGCTGAGCGGCTGGATGATTGTGAAGAGGAAAGGGGCCTGGGGATGGTGGTTGATGCTCG
>NW_011226599.1:0-467 GCF_000146605.3 Meleagris gallopavo | reverse complement strand
ACTGCAAACAGCCCAGGAAGTAAGAGATGCCATGCCAATGTAAGCTATATGAAAGTATCTCCCAGAACAAAGAGAGGTGACGCTTCCTGTAATTATCTTCTTTTCTGTGTGTTCTGTAGTGTAGCTCTTAAGCTGTTTCCTGTGCTGAATCTCATCTTTGCGTAACTTGCAGTTGGTCATAAAGATGCATTCAAAACTGTGTTTCCTGTCTGCTTGTTCTCTCAGCCTTGTATTTATTTTTCTATGGCTCTTTAGTTTTTTGAAAAGCACCATTGCACGTTTGTTTTGGCCTTATACAGATGCTACTGAAAGACTTGGTGGTTAAAAACCGCATGTAAATACATGACCTTGACAAATCATTATTTAATGACTGAGGTGGTTTCCTTCGTCTGTAGTGCTACTGTAACGTTTATCCAAGTATTTTGTTTCTGTTTATTAAGGTAGCTCTGAGGATGTTCTGGCTTTGT
>NW_011226598.1:0-479 GCF_000146605.3 Meleagris gallopavo | reverse complement strand
CCTTGAGCAGCATGGCGTGGTGCAGGGGATATACCGCCTGTCCGGCGTCGCGTCCAATGTCCAGCGCCTCCGGTAAGAGTGCTGCGACTGACACAGCTGGACTGCAGTGGCTGGCTTTTACTTGCTTTCCTCTTTCTTCAACCATTTTTGTGTCCTCCTCTCCAGACGTGAATTTGAGTCGGAGCAGATTCCTGAGCTGACCGTCCGTGACATTCACAGCGTGAGCTCCCTCTGCAAGATGTACTTCAGGGAGCTCCCGAACCCTCTGCTCACCCACCAGCTGTACGACAAGTTCTCGGTAAGCACAAGGCAACGTCTTCCCTTGACCTCTTCCCTGGGCCTCTTGGGAGATGGCTGCAGCAGTGCCCCAGCTCTGAGGCCCTTTTTCTGTTAGCCCCATCAGGTTGACTCGCATGTCTTTGCCATGTCCTGCATCGTACTGATGCCACTTTGGTGGTCCCAGGAGGTGGTTATTTCCA
>NW_011226597.1:0-339 GCF_000146605.3 Meleagris gallopavo | reverse complement strand
TTGTCCTATCGCTATCCACCCTCCTAAACAGCCGTTGCCCCTCCTGCTTATGCGCTCCCTTCGAGTCTTGGAAGGCTGTCATGAGCTATCTCCAGAGCTTTCTCTTCTCCCACACAAACAATCCCAGTTCCCTCAACATTCTTCTAAGAGAGGGGCTCCAGCCCTCTGATCATCTTCGTGGCCCTTCTCTGGACCTGCTCCAAAAGCTCCACATCATTCCCGTGCTGGAGCCCCAGGCCTGGACGCAGTGCTGCACATGGGGCCGCACACCAGAGCCGAGTAGAGGGGGACAATCACCTCCCTCTCCCTGCTGGTCACTCCTCTTTGAATGCAGCCCAG
>NW_011226596.1:0-441 GCF_000146605.3 Meleagris gallopavo | reverse complement strand
TTCTACTTCCTGGATGTGACATATGTGCTCTGCCCACAGGCTGACAGCTTTGTGGCCAGGTCCTTGGCAGGCCAGCTCTTACATTTACATCAGCAAAAATCATGTGCAAGATGCTGTGCTCTGGCTGCAGAAGCATCAGTTATCCAACGGTTGCTTCCAGAGTGTGGGGAAGCTCTTCAATAATGACTTGAAGGTATGACTAATGGCAATGGAAGTAGGAGTGGGAGAAACACGATATGGGGACGGGGTCACTTCTCCAGGCTCTTCTGCTGTGCACAGTAGCACAAAGCATGGTTTAACTCAGTCAGACATATTCCCTGAGCAGAATGAAGTATAGCCTAGAACAACATGCATTTCCTCTACATGAGTTTTTAATCTCTACTGGGCATTCTCTTTTTTTTTCCTCTAGATAAATGGCACCATGACTGATTGTGCCAAGGC
>NW_011226595.1:0-727 GCF_000146605.3 Meleagris gallopavo | reverse complement strand
GAATAACAGCCTTTTAGTAGATGTAAATGCAAACCGTATGTTTTATTTTAAAAGCTTATCAAATGCGCACGTTCCCCCACAGAGAATCATTCTTCAGCTGAAAGGCTGTATGAAACATTGGAGTATTGGGATTCCACAGCATATTAACATATGGTCAGCTGCTCAATACTATCAAAGTCCTATTCCAGAAAACAAGGAAGGAACTAATGGATGTATGATATTAGTATTTACACCAAAGTATATTGCCTCCTGTCTGTAAAACAAAACCAGCTAGACTTATTTATTTATTTTTAAAAGTAGAATTTTTAGAATCTACCTATAATTAGTCCCTTTAGTATGAATTATATGGACATAAATTAGAAGTTTTCTCCTGCTGAATATTCTCTAAATTTTACCAATAACGAACAAGTATTCAGAAGCATAAGTGTATTCTAATACAGAATTTTACAAGTCACTTGTATGTAATTGTTAAAAAATGGATTAAAATCTAGATAACTCACACAAATTTTCTGCTGTAACATTTACAGAAGCCATTACCTGAAAAATGGCAAATTTAAAATTAGCAAAATTTTTTTCAGTGAATCAACAATTAACATTGGCAGAGGCAATGACAATAAAGAGCTTCCCTGAACTTAGGACAGATAAGGCATTAATACGTTTAACAGACATCTAGAGTCACACAGATATTTTCAAATTATACAGTGAGTTTTGAAAGATAAATTCTTGC
>NW_011226594.1:0-449 GCF_000146605.3 Meleagris gallopavo | reverse complement strand
TAGTTAAGTCCACCCCTCGGTCTCTAGCCCATTTATGTGTCGCATCTCTCCCTTGGTGACCCGAGGTCTCATGGGCCCATCGAGCTAAAATATTCACCCTTGTTCTGCCAGTCCAGGTCTATTTGGGCCACCTCAATTCTGGCAGCTTGGTCTACCTGATGGTTATTTTGCTGTTCTTCTGTAGCCCGACTCTTGGGCACATGAGCATCTACATGGCGCACCTTTTACAACCATATTCTTTGTTCGGGCGGCAATATCTTTCCACAATTCAGCAGCCCAAATAGGTTTACTCTTTCTTTGCCAGTTATTTTGCTCCCACTGCTGTAACCATCCCCATAGAGCATTTGCCACCATCCATGAGTCAGTGTAAAGATAAAGCATTGGCCACCTCTCCCGTTCAGCAACATCCAAGGCCAGCTGGACAGCCTTTACCTCTGCAAATTGGCTCG
>NW_011226593.1:0-491 GCF_000146605.3 Meleagris gallopavo | reverse complement strand
TGGAGCTGTGGAAGGAGTCCAGAGGAGGGCCACTAAGATGATCAGAGGCTGGAGCACCTCTCCTATGGAGAAAGGTAGAGGGAACAGGGCTGTTAGCCCAACTCTTCCACATCACAATGACTGACAGGTGCTCTGGGAGGCAAATCCCATGTGCCTTTGTACTTTGCCATGCACGGAATGGGGATGTTGCATCTGCGGCCCACAACAAAGAGACTTCACTATGTGGAACACTGCCCTAAGCTGCTCCGCAAAGAAAGCATCCTAGGCCTCAGGCCAGGGGTATGAACATGCAGAGAAAACCGGGTCAATCTGAGTGTGGGTAATTCTCAGCGAAGGATGCGGGCTCTGTTTGGTCACACTTCACCGTGTATACAGATAGAAAACATACCTTTCAGTATACGTGCATAGGAAATCTGATCATGGCTCTAACTCCTGCCCGCCTGCCAGAGGAGACTGAGTCTTCCCGCTCGTTTGGTCTTAGGACACCTGGG
>NW_011226592.1:0-430 GCF_000146605.3 Meleagris gallopavo | reverse complement strand
TAAGGATTTAATTATAAGCCCTGCACTCACTTATACTCTTTGAATACCAAATGTCATTTTGTGATTGCTTTCAGAGCACGTCATTTTTTTTTTTTTTTTCCCTAGAAATTTGAAGGCAATTGAGCAATTTTACAGTCTGGAGTCCTGATTCAGCAGCCTTCCCTGCTCAGCAAAGAAATGATGTGCTTAACTCCAATGGGACTTGGGCATATGCTTAATTGGGACCAACATTTAAGATCACATTAAAATTAAAATCTTAATTCTTGCGCCATTCCTGAGCCTCTGTGCAGAACACTGTTTGGTTCCATGACGCAAACTTTTATACAAAGAGCCCTTGAAGAATCTCTGCTTTGCTGAGGGTATGCGTGCGCGTGCTGCACAAAGCCCAGAAGGTTTGGAGGAGAGCTTACATGCAGTTTGTATGTAAAAT
>NW_011226591.1:0-480 GCF_000146605.3 Meleagris gallopavo | reverse complement strand
CCTTGCTGCTTGCCTCAAGTTTAGGCAACTTGACAGGTGACTTCACTGCACGCCCCATGCTCTTTGAATCTGCCAGAAGGTCTTCCTGAACAAAAGCCACTTTCAGCCTTCTATTCTGACCAGCCTGACGAGTGTTGCTCGGAGGAGGGCCAGCTGGTTTGTGAGGCTGCCGTGGACTGCCTTTCTCCTCCACAACCACGTCCACAGCAGTGGCTGAGCGCAGGCAAGATTTCTCCATGTCCATTGTTAGTCTGTAGGCAGATTTCTTTGAACCAGGCATCTTCTGACCAAGATTTTCCTGGAAGGGAACAGTGGATTTAGGCTTGGTCTTGTCTCTGAAAGTTCCTGCCTCCCTGCAGGCTGATGATCTACACCGATGAGGGCCAGCATCTGCTTCAGCCATGCAGTGAGGGCAGAAGAGAAGAGCTGCCTCAGTGCTCTGTTTGCAAGCAAGCAACATTCCCAGCCGTCGCATGCCAG
>NW_011226590.1:0-473 GCF_000146605.3 Meleagris gallopavo | reverse complement strand
CGACTTGATGGAGCTGTGGTGTCCCTCTCCTTGCGGGGCGGCTGGACGAGATGAGCTCCCGCTCTAACATCTCGGGATGTTATGACGTGTGATGCCCTGCAGAAGAACAGAAGTGCTTCAGAGCGGGCTCGTTAGGCGATGAGAGGCTCGAAGCGCACAGCCACGCTCTCTGGCCCTTCCCTCACATCTGAGCAGGGGAATCGTTCCCCATGGAGCCAGCCACAAATGAGGCAGGCGGCGCTCGAGGGAAGGAGACGCACCTCCTATCCTAAACACTGAACGCCTTCTCGTTCTTCTGCCTGGGGCAGGATGAGGAAGACAGAGCTTGAGCTTGAGCTAGGAAGATTTCTCAGAGCAGTGGGACACGTTAACAGCGAGCTTTGCAAACGCTGCCAGACTTCAGAAGGAAGCCTGGAAGGTGTTTAAAAGCGCCAAATCGCAGTGAAAGCGGCATGGAGGAACTGAATGGCAAC
>NW_011226589.1:0-443 GCF_000146605.3 Meleagris gallopavo | reverse complement strand
GCCACGCCCTCCACGCCTTTCGGCCTCGCACCCCAGCCAGGAAAAAGGTGTAGCGCACGCTGCCGACACCTGCGGATGGACTGAGCTCTCGGCTCCAGCCCCGTGCTGCCCGGGGCTCCTGGGGCTTGATCAACGTCACCTGCAAGGGAGAGATTACATTACTTCGAACCTAGTGGAACACTGTTGAGAATGACACTCTGTTCTTTGGAGCTGTATAGATCTCTATCTATACATATATACACAAGAGCCTGAAAGCACAGCTGGGTCACCCGTCTGGTGTTTCTATACAACGCGGCACGGTTTGAGCCTTAAAAGTTATGCTCCTGAGGGTGCTAATGTGTTTTTTGCCACCCACTGCCTTCCCAGGGAATCTGTCGATGGGCAGAGAGATGTTTCAACAGGTTCCCAAGCTTCCCTCCTCCCACGCTTTTCCTTTTCTCCTC
>NW_011226588.1:0-661 GCF_000146605.3 Meleagris gallopavo | reverse complement strand
CCCATGTATCTTGGGAACTCATGCACACAGCAGCTGTAGCAAACAAGACATTTGGCATCAGAAATACCTCAGTTTACAGGATCCCATCTTGTGTCTGTGCATTATTGGTCCTCTGGTGAAGATGGAGTATTTGAATCTCTGTTCACAGTGCAAAGTCAGAGGGTTACAAAGATCGTGGTCTAGAGAAAGGTCATGACACCTTTTCATTTATACATTGGCAAGTACTGAAACTTTCATTCTTATGGATTTTTTTCTCTTTTTGGTTTATCAGCTATAGAGAATTCAATAAACTTTTTTTGGAGCTCAGGGCTAGACTCTGTCGAACACATATTGCTCTTCAGGAGATGGAAGATAAAGAAAGCAGCAAAGCTCTGAAGTACATTCCTGGCTTTGAACCACATCTTCGCTTATAATTTATGAACATGGGGTCTTAAGACTGGCACAAAATTATATAGAAAATGTCTACAGGTAGGATGTGGTTCTATATTTGCTAATAGCTATTCCAAAATGCACACATTCATCTCCATCATGTAAAGTATCCACCTAAGTGCAGCTGGCAGCATGGCAAATTCTAAAGGAAACTGTTAATTGAATGCTGCAGATTCTGATTATATATCAGAAGTTTTATTGTTGTTATATTCTCCACAGTACTCTCTGGGGG
>NW_011226587.1:0-577 GCF_000146605.3 Meleagris gallopavo | reverse complement strand
CCTACGAGTCTTCATATATTGCTTCTCTCATGCCTAAGTCGCGAATGTAGTTTTGAAGGTCCTCCATGGAGGACCATAGTCCTATGTTTAGGGGAATATCTGTTTTATTTGGCCAGACCATCTGGCACGCTGCCATTAACCAATCTATTATTGAGTGGTTCTCATTGCTATACTGGATGGCAGCGTATAGTCTCTGCCTGACAGCAGGATGTAATGCTATGGTGGCCAGCTTTGACATTTCCGGCCCATTAACCATAACACTTTCTGCTCCTGAATCCCATAACCTGAGCAGCCATGCAGGTATACTCTCTCTCGGCCTCTGCCAAAATCGCTGCACCAGGTCCATTAGTAGGAGTGTATGGTCTGGCTGTCACATGCAAATACGTTTTGGCAGGGGGCCATTGGTCAGGGGGCACCCCTGCCGGTCTATCTTGCACCTTTTTCGTTTTTTGAGTTATAATAGGACGGAGTTGCAGGGGATCCGCCATGACTGGAACCTCTAGGTCTGATTTGGAACTCCCGTTTCCTCTTGAACCAGGTCCGCTACTTCAGAGATATGACTGTCGTCTATTGAAAT
>NW_011226586.1:0-505 GCF_000146605.3 Meleagris gallopavo | reverse complement strand
CTGACTGCAGAGCAGACTTAGGAGCATCTCCTGTCTGCAGGAACCGTGCAACAGCTCAGACACACCCCGATGTGGACCAACAAAAGGGATTCTGGAGCTCTCTGTAGGCAGAGGAGTGGCTATGGGTCTTTTCTGACCCATACTTGATTATCTATAAGGAAGCTGAAAAAGTAAAAGTTTTCTTTGACAAGAAAACTACAATTGCATGAAGTTTCAAATAGAGATTTGGTAGCTTTTGCTCTGAAAAGTGTACAAAGCTTGCGGAGATGCAGAGTCCTAGGGCGTATGTGGAAATGGATACAGCGCATAGTGGTACCGTACGGCTTTCTATCCATGTTTCTGAAATGAAGCTCATCTGTCTGAATGGCGTAATTCCGACATACAAAGCACTTCTAGCGTTACAGTTAATCCACAACAAAATACCTCAGTATCCTGGGTAGAGTTTCTAGTTTGCTCAGGGATGTGATTTAGTGGTGGGCTGTTCGAGTGACACGGTCAGGTTGCA
>NW_011226585.1:0-382 GCF_000146605.3 Meleagris gallopavo | reverse complement strand
CCTGCCTTTACCACCTGCAAGGTCTCCTTGCATCACATCTCCCACTCTGCCCCAGCCCCCAGCAGCACCAGGGCCTCCATCAGGAAGTGAGAACCAGCTCCTGGCTGACGCCACGGACCACAGCAGAGTGTCCTGGGTAGGAGGCCACTTCCTTCCCCTGCACCACGTGCCTCTGTGGGGAAGGCATCCACCACCCTGTTTGTAACCCAGACTGCCACATCCTGCCCCTGGGCCCAGCCCTGCTTTGTGAGGAAGGGGCTGTGCCCTCATGGGGACAGCAGGGGTTGGTGGCAGAGCCCAAGCATGGCCACCTCTGTAGGGACATCTCTGACATCCCACTCCTGCATCCTTGGGGCAGGGAGTCCATACAAGGCTCTGTCCC
>NW_011226584.1:0-513 GCF_000146605.3 Meleagris gallopavo | reverse complement strand
TTTTTGTAGCAATCGGTACTTGTTGCTCTTTCACTCGTAGCAACCCCACGGCAGATGGATCTTCTGACAGGCCAGGCAAAATAGACAACTGCTTAACACCTTCTGTGTCTACAGCAGCTATTCCAAAGGCCCATCGATACCCCTTTTGGGGATCCCTTTAAAAATATCCCCCTTCTGAGGTAATCAATACCAAGTATGCATGGAGCCCCTGGGCCAGTCACAATAGGGTGTTTTTGCCAGTCTTTACCAGTGAGGCTGATTTCGGCCTCCAACATAGTCAGCTCTTGGGAACCTCCAGTCACCCCATGAATATAAATTGATTTTGTCCCTTGGTGACTCGAGGGCATTAGAGTGCACTGTGCACCAGTATCCACCAGGGCCTTATATTTTCGTGATTCTGATGTGCCAGGCCATCTAATCCACACAGTCCAATAAACTCTATTATCCCCTTCCCCCCCTGGCTGGGGGCAGGGCCCCTCTATTTGTTACCTTCACTGTCTGCAGCAACTGGAG
>NW_011226583.1:0-533 GCF_000146605.3 Meleagris gallopavo | reverse complement strand
ACTACAAGTTCTAATTATATGAACAGTGGTTTTAACCTACTTTATCTTGAGCTACAAGGATGAAAGCGCATCACATTAAACCACGTCTGCTTCTTTTGTCATTTCAACTAGGTTGCACATAACAAGATCACTAAAGTATGTCTAACACTTCATTGTCATTTTTATTTATTATTATTATTTTTTTTTTACTAGCCATTTTGCTGGGTCTCATCTGACTCTTTTTAAAAATAATTGAGTGGATGATGAACCACCTCTCAAGGGCAGCCTCTGGAAGCAACTCTATCCTACAAACAATACATCTGAAGATGATGTAATCTGTTCCAAAAAGCTTGCTTCTATTTTTAAATAGCATCCTTTTATTATGCTTTTAAAAGGGCATCTCTATCACAAACTGTTACTTTGCATTTAACCTAGTAACAATCATCACTGATATTCCGTATAAATGAAATAGCTTCAGAAAAACATTGTTTTCTCACTGTCTAACAAAATCCTTATAACTAGTACTTGAAATGGCAATTCAAATTTATAAAATT
>NW_011226582.1:0-504 GCF_000146605.3 Meleagris gallopavo | reverse complement strand
ATGGTATTTCAGAAGTCGAGGCCGTCTGGTCAAGTCCCTGGTGAGGAGAAAAAAGGTGACAGCACACCTCTTAGGAAGGATAGAAAGTGTGACGCGGGGAACTACCAGCATGTCAGTCTCACCTCTGTGCTGGTCACGGATCATGGAGCAGATCATCCTGCAAGTGACTCTCAAGCACACATTCCAGTGCGTCACCACCCTGGGCGTGAAAAGCTGCCTCCTAATAACCAACCTAAACCTCCCCTGTCTCACTTGAAAACCATTTCCCCTTGTCCTATCGCTATCCACCCTCCTAAACAGCCGTTGCCCCCTCCTGCTTATGCGCTCCCTTCGAGTCTTGGAAGGCTGTCATGAGCTATCTCCAGAGCTTTCTCTTCTCCCACACAAACAATCCCAGTTCCCACAACATTTCTTTCTAAGAGAGGTGCTCCAGCCCTCTGATCATCTTCGTGGCCCTTCTCTGGACCTGCTCCAAAAGCTCCACATCATTCCCGTGCTGGAGCC
>NW_011226581.1:0-464 GCF_000146605.3 Meleagris gallopavo | reverse complement strand
GGGCTGGAGCCTGGCTGCACCTCTCTTCAGAGCTCATGCAAGGGCTGACTGCAGCTGGGAAGGATCTCCTTCTGGAGGTCCCTCCTTGGTGATGCTTTTTCCTCTGCACCTGGAATCTTCTGATATGGGGAGCATCTTCTCCTCCTTTATAGTACCTCTCTGCTTTGCCAGTCCTCCCACCATCACACCTCCGTTGTAACGCCTTTCCTAGTCACAGAATCACAGAAATGGCCCGGTTGGAAGGGACCTCAAGAATCATTCTTGCAATACCAATTCTTAAAAGCAGTTTACAATGGAGTATGAAAATCTAATCCACTTACAGGATGGAGTTGCTCGAGAATACTAGAGTTTGCAGATTCAAAATCAAGCCTAGAATGCCAGACCTGAAGACTTTCAGGAAATACGACAATGAAAGATAACATTAAATAAGTAAATAACCCAATACAGCCACGTTATTTAAATTG
>NW_011226580.1:0-434 GCF_000146605.3 Meleagris gallopavo | reverse complement strand
AAGAAAGAAGTTGGAAACTGGACAGCTTCAGACCACATAGGCTTCAACATCTGGGAAGCCTCTACTGAAGGAGTAAAGGGCTCGTTCATCTGAAGGAGAGCCGTGACTTCAGGACACAGCTACTGCCATTCCTTTCCATCCAGTGCTGTAGTTTAACTTCCACTGCATCTGTTTCATGCAGCCGCCCATTCGTTCTGCAGTGCACTGAATGATGCAAAGAATTTAGAGCAAGGGAAACAGTCCAATCTTCTTCATTTCCTGACGTGAAATCTTTCTCAGTATCTTGGAGTAGCACTGATCACCTGGTAAAGTACGAAGGAAAAAGCTTCTCCGGTGGCAAAGGTTTAATTACCAAAAAAGTTTAATTGCAGTGCCACCTGCTGAGAGCGACACCTCGAGGAAGCAGGATCTGTGTTGAAGCCAAATGTGCTCCT
>NW_011226579.1:0-427 GCF_000146605.3 Meleagris gallopavo | reverse complement strand
GGGGCTGCGTCCGGCACCTGGGCCCCCTCACCCTGTGCTGGCTGCGAGAGCCGCCGCCCTCCCTGCCCTGGGTGCCCTCAGCCCCCCGTGAGGTGTGATGGCGTCACAGAGGGTGGCACGGAACGGCCACTGTGACACGCGGGGTGTGGGACAGAGCTAAGGCTGCGCGGCTCAGGCCGAGCTCAGTGCGACCTGGTGAGGTGAGCAGGGAGAAGGGGCTGCCTGAGGCTCCCGAGGGAGGAGGGTTCCCCAGCGCTCGGGGCCGGAGCTGAGCACTCAGCCTCGTCCCGCTTCTCCCCTAGGTTGTCACGCGGAGGACGAAGCCCAGCACTGATGGGACAGACACTCTGCAAGTGGTTTCCGTCAATGCGCACGGTGTGCGCGGGGTACACAGGAGGCCGCCGGCTCGAGGGAGCCAGGTGAGAGC
>NW_011226578.1:0-463 GCF_000146605.3 Meleagris gallopavo | reverse complement strand
GTTATAGGATATTGAAGATCTAGAGTTTAGTAAAAATACTGAAAATATGTCCGAACTTCTATATAATAAAAACATCTGTAAATATATTAGTTGTTATGAAAGGCCAGAAATAGCACAAGCTCACATGTTCAAGTACTTATTAACAGTTCTTTGAGGTTTGGTTTCCCTCTGGAGTTCCCTCCATCAGTTAATTACTGATGCTCCTTGTTCCTGCCTCTGGAGTCTTGGGTTCGTTACAGAGTGCCAGATTAAGAGAACCATTTGTTTGAGCTACCATGGTTTTGTTTTTTGCTTTAATTAAAATACATTTAAAAAAATGGAATGCACCTCTCACCTTTCCTTTCTTTTTTTGAGAAGCATTAGTGCTTTCCTCTCCTTTGTGCGGTTACACTGATAGGCTTTTCTAATGAAAAATTAGCAAAAACACAAACTTGATAAAAGCATCAGTCAACTATTTCTATCA
>NW_011226577.1:0-469 GCF_000146605.3 Meleagris gallopavo | reverse complement strand
ACGGATACTCTGGATGTTAACCTCATTATCACCAAGCACTGCCGCATTGCAGCTGACATGATCTGTGTGTTTAAATAAGCAGGCTTCAGACACACACAGTCTTATAGAAGCATCCCAATAAGATTAAAACAAGATTGATGGAAATCTGAGTTGAATGTGAATATCAGGAAATGGACTATCATCTTCTTTAATCAGAAAAAGAGTACAGATTTAGAAAATACTCTAACTTGTCAGTCAGATTCCATTTATTTCATTTACACATCTAGAAAACATATTAAGGTTTACATTCAGATACACTCACTTTTTTTGAACTGTAACTGCATGCATGTTCTGATTCATGTGCAGACTCTGAAGCAACTCATTTTACAAAGTACTCTATTTTCTACAGACTCCCAGAATTGCCACCATACACCTCTGCAGTGAACCAAAACTCCAGTTTCCTAATTCATAAACTCTCAAGAGTCTAATT
>NW_011226576.1:0-465 GCF_000146605.3 Meleagris gallopavo | reverse complement strand
ATATTCTGGCCAGAATATTTATTTCCCTGTATTGGCTCTCTAGGCCATATCTGTATACAATATTTAAGCATCTTTTTCTTATCCTTGTCCCTGGTCTTGGGATCGTCTTTCCAATTCGGAAACATTTTCGTAAGGGGCTTCTTTAGGCACAAACCAGGGGACCTTTTTTCCCCTGCTCTCGGGAGCTCCTATTCCCCATCCCTCCGGAGTGCTACTGTGAACTACCCAGCCCACAGGTCACCACACTCCGACTCTCGGATTTAGGGCCAATCCCTCCGGAGTACCTTACTCCGATTCTCGGATTCAAATAGGGGTGCACTGCTGCCACTTCGTCAAGTGCACAGGGTACCGTACACCAACAGCTCCCTCCCGAGACTCTTCCTTCCACCAACACAGCCGCTTCGTCCGTCCCTGGCCGTGCCCCTCGCGGGACAACGGAACCGCAGGTCGGGACTCCGCACTCGC
>NW_011226575.1:0-409 GCF_000146605.3 Meleagris gallopavo | reverse complement strand
TACTTTTAAGCTCTGCCTGAGCAGTTCAGGCTCCAACCAAGCAGTGCTCCTGGCAGACCTGAAGTCCAGGCACAAACAAACAGCAATGGTTAGGGGTTGGTGGGGTGGGGGGTGGGGGGGGAAAGAGGGAGACGTTTCCATTGAAAGGGAGAAATTTCTGACCATGCTAGTTTTATTGGCCTGGAGGAACCCTATAGATTAACAACCAGCAATCTCCCCCCAACACACGCACACTCCTTCACTGCCACCCACCCCCACTCCAACCCGGAGACCTTAAACAATCCGGTAGAAGGTGTGACTTCAAACTTGGTGGTAGGGTAAAGAGAAAGGAAGCCAGAATGTAAGCATTTGTGTGATGTGATTATTCCCAGAAATGCCTCGACATCTCCCCGCTGTCCTGCACGGCTGC
>NW_011226574.1:0-476 GCF_000146605.3 Meleagris gallopavo | reverse complement strand
CGGTGTTGAACTGTGACCACAGTTGTTCTAAGATAAAGCTGTCATTGACTGCTAGAAGTAAATAATATCTTGCTCTGCCTCAAGACTTAGTTTTCCTCTACCTGGAAATACAAAAGGAGACTTTTGCCAACTGAATTCCATTGGGAAGTAAACTACAAAATAGAACAAAAAAAAAAAAACCAAACAAACAAACAAACAAAAAGGCAGAGAAAAACAAGAAGAATTATCTTCAACAGAGATTCAATCCTGCAGCTCCTACAGATCCGATGGACTATATAAGATTTTCCTGTGTAACACGTCAGTGTTTGGCTTAGCTGTAAGAGACAAACAAGTGTATCTGTAATCATTTTAAGCATATCCTCCTTGTATTATTAAACTGACATATACTGTTCAGAATTCTTTACACGTAGTTTAGTGAGCTTGTTAATTGTGTTTGGCCAGCCGTATAGTTGCTTGAAGAAACTTGGTCATCTTCA
>NW_011226573.1:0-590 GCF_000146605.3 Meleagris gallopavo | reverse complement strand
TTTTTCCTTTATGACCATCCCTGAAGAATGTTAAAATGCAAAGAGGACTGGGAGAGGCTGCCCAGAGCATGCCCATCGCTGCAGGGTGTACATATACAACAGCCCTAAAAGCACAGCTGGGTCACCCGTCTGGTGCTTGTATACAACACGGCACGGTTTGAGCCTTAAAAGTTACGCTCCTGAGGGTGCTAATGTGTTTTTGCCTCCCACTGCCTTCCAGGGAATCTGTCGATGGACAGAGAGATGTTTCAACAGGTTCCCAAGCTTCCCTCCTCACACGCTTCTCCTTTTCTCCGCCTCAGCATTTCTGGATGTTTCTGGAACGTCCCAACCAACACAATCACATTGTTCACACTGTCACGTTTTCGGAACGTGCTTTTCATGATCGGTATCAGATCCTCCCCCAAAAGCCGGCTAACATCGAGGGGCAGAGGGTGTGGAGGAACTCAGGAGAAAACTTAGAGAAGCAGACATCCCGGTGCCACAGAACTCCCCGCCAGGCTCCTGCAGAACCCTGAGAGGTTAGGCAGGTATTGAGGAGAGGGAAGGTTGTGGCCCCAGCAGACCCACGGAGGCACAAACTATTTGGG
>NW_011226572.1:0-490 GCF_000146605.3 Meleagris gallopavo | reverse complement strand
GATCAAAGGCTTAGATAAGCTGTATAAAGTTTTTCGTTTTCATTAGAAATATTACTGATCCATCAATTAAAATGTTTGAAAGTTTCTGGTTTTAGGCAGCAAAAATTTTTGAGACTAATTCTAATTTTACTTATCCCTTATTGTTTTTTTTTTTTTGTTTTGTTTGTTTGTTTCCCCAACAGATATGTTGACATTAGCAGTGTGAAATCTGAATTTTTGAGGTCTACAACTTTAAATCACATTTAGATCTCAATTCTTTCAGTTTTCAGTGAATTTTAGAGTATTTCAGAATTAATTTCACTTCTGAAAGTGAATTTCCTTGTAATTCAGAAAATACTTACATTGTGTGCTCTTTCATCAATTTTCCTTTTTAGTTTACTAGGTAAATAAGCAAATTGCAAAAATATCTATTCCAGTTGTCATACTTGATGATCAGTTGTTTCAGTCTCTAAAAATGTATTTTTGAGACTGAAAAATTTCTTCATGTTTT
>NW_011226571.1:0-603 GCF_000146605.3 Meleagris gallopavo | reverse complement strand
CGAAGATGAGAAATGAGGCAGGGGAAGCCTGACAGATTGAGAGTGATGAAGTAGTCTGAATAAAGAAAGGAGCAGAAGGAATAGACATTACTGGAATCTATCAGACGCCAATATTCATTTGAAAAACATACTGGACACGTAGAGTAAAAAGCAACACAGGATCAACCTGCAACTATTTATTCCACTGTCTCAGTGATGGTAGCTATTATACAAACTCTATGTATTTCTAATAAAAAAAACACAAAAATTTCCCTCTTTCCAGTGTGTAATCAAATTAAGTTCATTTATGAGGTTAGGTGAAAAAAAGACTTCTGCTGGTCTCGCTAACACAGCTACAAAAGCACTGTACAGGATATTCGCAGATATGGCGTAAGCCAAAGTTTGGAACAGAACACTTCCTTTGTTGATTCTGCTTTTGTTGATGTACATTACCATAGCTTTGATTATGGCAGTAAGGTTTCCTGGGCCATCGGTCAGAGTGCAGAGCGTCCAGCTCCTTCGAAGCGTCCGTCCGCTCACACGTACAACCAGCCTGGCTGAGTAAACTACGCTGAGCTGAAATAGAACAGAAATCAGAAGAAAATAATTGCATCTTTAGTAATT
>NW_011226570.1:0-534 GCF_000146605.3 Meleagris gallopavo | reverse complement strand
AAAAGTTAATGCTGAGCTCTGAAGCATTTCTAATGTGAACCAGTTTTGCCCTGCAGCTACATAATCGAGCCCCACCCTTCTTCTTTCCCCTCTGCTCCCCCTCTTTTCCCAACTTTTCCCCTAACTTTTAATTTAAAAAAATGAACTGAAAATACGCCCCTCCTGTGAAGTAAGATTCAGATTAATTTCCTATCAGTGTAGCCTAGTGCCCTGGTTAGTAGCTTGAAGCCAGCACTGTGAATCATAGATGTGATTGCTATGATAGGGCAGGAGAGAGTGTCTTGCTTTAAAATAAATAAATAATAAGGAAAAATAGTGCTATTAGCAGGATTATTTATTTTCCAGGAGGAAAAAACCCAAACTTCTATGGGGAAACTTTTAAAGCCATCACCTTTCCTTTGCTTAAGGTCAAAAGTTGTAACAGGACCACTAGAATGACATGATATTAGGAACTTTCTGTACTTATTTTTAGCTCTTGTCGTGTTTATGCCCAAGGTCTCTTTATTTGATCACTGTGCTATTAATGGCCTTGAA
>NW_011226569.1:0-530 GCF_000146605.3 Meleagris gallopavo | reverse complement strand
TGCTTTTCACTAGTCCTGCCTCTGTTGTGTGGCTCAACTTAGTTCCAAGTTTCTCTTTACAGGGGTTGACTCTGTATGCTACTTAACTTCCTTATGAGAAGCTGTTACTTTTTTTTATTTTTTTTTTTAATTCTGTGTTTGAGAGAAATGGGGAGTTAGCTAACTGCAGACTGAGACCTCCATCAAAATGCACGCGTAGCGCTTCTTCCAGAAGTTAATGCAAATGCGTTCTCCCCATTACCTTTCAAACTTAGTGCCACTACTCTTTTTTTAAATATAATATCTGGTATTTGTAATACAGAATAAAAGAGATAATACTGTCTGATTGCTTTTTCTTGTTTGCTTTTTGCAACTTTTGAAACTTGTGTTTCAAGTTGGTAGAAGCTTTAGGATCTGAAGACTGAAAAGCTGACAATTCTTTTGGGATATCATAAAAGCACCATGTAGATCAGATAGTGACTTCAATGTGGGTTTTTGTTAATTTGTTTCTGTTTTTGTTGTTGTTGTTGCTGTATACTTTGTTAGTCTCT
>NW_011226568.1:0-447 GCF_000146605.3 Meleagris gallopavo | reverse complement strand
AACAGGAGAGTGACCTGGAGACATCGTGTGCGGCGGAGGGGGAAGGAGAGGGTGAAGGGTTTGGCAGGGAACTGGAAGGAGGAATTGGGAGAGAGCAGAGGGAGGGTATTGGGCTGCTTGGCAGCATGGGGAGCTCCGTCCTTCAGGATTTTGGAGGAGGCAGCACAGAGGAGATGGAGAGATCCATGGGTACAGGACGTGGGGTGCAGGGCATGGAGCTGGGTCCCCTCCCAGCACTTAGGGGCGGCCTGTGCCAGGCAGGGACAGATGTCAGCGGTTCCTGCTGAGCATGGGGACAAGGACACAGACACACAGAGCGTGGCTTTGCTGAGGTCTTTATTGATCACTGGAGGATGTCAGTGATCATCAGGGTCTTCATTCTTCTTCAGAGGACTCCGTTGGTCAGCAGAGGATGTCAGAAGGTGTCTGTGGCCATGGAGAAGCCTC
>NW_011226567.1:0-473 GCF_000146605.3 Meleagris gallopavo | reverse complement strand
CAAATAACTATCAGCAAATGTTGTGTATTTTTTGGATGCAACATCCAGGCACCTGCTCATTGCCTTTTGTTGCTGTTTGTTTATAGGGTGTAATTTGTTGTTGTCAGATTACTGACATAACTGACTGTGTTATGGGCTGAAGTCACTAAATAATGGGAGAGCATGAAGGCTGGTTGCAGCATGGTTCATGATTTGGATTTGGAATGTACAAACTTTTTTTTTTTTTCCTTGTAAATGATATTTGACATGGTTCTTAGTCTCTTGAGGATTTTTTATCACATATCCTCACTGAGTATGGCACCCTAGGGATAAATGTATAGGTGCTATCAGAGAAATCATTTTGGAAAAGCAGAGAATGTAACTGTCAGCTTTCTTGAGCTCAGTTTCCCAAAGGAACTTTTTATGTTGTGACAAACCTTCCACAGGCTTGTAATATTACTGGTGTTGATTTCAATATTCTAGTTTGCAGTTTT
>NW_011226566.1:0-511 GCF_000146605.3 Meleagris gallopavo | reverse complement strand
CCATTAGCCAGTTACAGCATACATAATAAATTCAAAAACAACGTAGTTGCCAGGCGAGTATCTTCCGCCATATGTCTTGCCAGATAAGTTCATTTCTTCTTGCACAGTTCTGGGTGCAGATATATGTTTTTACAGTCCTTACTGTTGGTCACCCCCTCAGCCCCCTGCTGCGATTTCGCCACGGGAGGAGAGACATGAATTAGCACACCATCCAGACTCTCCTTTTATCTCTCCAGAATGTGCATGCCCTATTCTTTTAACCAC
The DNA here is from genome assembly GCF_000146605.3 of Meleagris gallopavo. Taxonomy (NCBI): domain Eukaryota; kingdom Metazoa; phylum Chordata; class Aves; order Galliformes; family Phasianidae; genus Meleagris; species Meleagris gallopavo. Next base: position 247 of record NW_011226566.1, on the reverse strand, counting down.
AGACAGAAACTTATCTTGTATTATGGCTTCTGAGGTATACCCCTTTGGTACAACATTCTATTACTTATGCAAAAACTATATGTCATCTCCCACAATTCCCTCTTTGTTTACAGTTATTGCTATTTGAATTTTCTATTAAGTCATGGTTCATAGGTGGTTTCCAGCCTTGACATCGTGATGTCACACTTCTCTTCTGCATTCATGTCCACCTGACCACCACTTTCTATTTCTTCTCTTAACGTTAACA
>NW_011226565.1:0-491 GCF_000146605.3 Meleagris gallopavo | reverse complement strand
CATTCATTTTCAGAGATCGATCAACAATGGTAACGATATCTTGCTCACCTCTTACTCTTTCGGACTTCTTGTTGCCCTCATTGGCGCCGGTGACCGTGGTCTTACTGAGGGCCCCTCCCCTGGACTTAGGGGTGCTTCTTGTGGATCTTGGAGCCACTCCTCTGGACCTCTCTCCTCTTCTTTCTTCTCTTCTAACTGAGTCGAGATTCGTTTCATTTTCCGTCCTCTTACAGGGGCAAGTGACATCAATTGTGGTGCTTCCTGTAGTTGATCAGGTTGGTCAGTTCCAATGCTCTCATCCTCCAGTTCAGCTCGGAGCCTGTCTCGTTCGATTATGAGAGTATCTAGCTCAGATTGGAGGGTGTCTTGTTGAGATTGAAGACTGTTGAGTTTGGATTGCAGGGAGTCTCTCTCAATTCGGAGGGCATCTCTCTCAGATTGGAGGCTGTTTCTCTCGACCAGGAGACTCTCTCGCTCATTTTGCACTGTTT
>NW_011226564.1:0-563 GCF_000146605.3 Meleagris gallopavo | reverse complement strand
GGTGGGGACGTGGAGACCTCATCGCCCACGCGGCCTCATCTCGGCCCAGTTCCCCAGCCCCGGGCCCCAGTACTCCATCCCGGGGACAACAGGTACGGCGACCATCCCCAGGGCGGGACGCGCATCGGGGACGTCACGGGGCAGAGCAGCTCCCGAGCCTTTCCCCGTCCTGTCGGAGCCTCCCGCAGACTCGGCTTGGCAGCTGCACGGAGGCGCTCCGGGGGCTCTCGCTACGGAGCGCCTGCGCGCGTGGTGCGGGAAGGCCTTTGGAAACTACTGGCTACAGGCAGCGTGTGGCCAAAGCTCCGCTCTCTTTTTCCCGTGACTTTGCAAAGCACTGGCAGGCGTTTGCACTCGGGGTCTGACTCTTGTGCGCTGCGAGGCCCCGCACGGCTCGCCTCCGTTGGTCTGGGAGGAAGAAGTCACGCGGGAAGGGAATGTCGGGGGCCGGGCGCCTAACTGCGCCTGTTCCACAGGAGCTTGAAAGGTGCAGCTGCACAGGGGTGTGCTCTCTTCTGCTTTTCCTCCTAGGCTTCGTGGGCCACAGCCCCACCAAAGCCCGT
>NW_011226563.1:0-531 GCF_000146605.3 Meleagris gallopavo | reverse complement strand
CCCTCACTTGGCATGAATGCAAACCAAACGCTTGTTATCAACCTCAGAAATAAGACCAGGCCATAGTTTTTGCATACTGGGGAACTGCCCGTGGGAAACTGGATCCACCGTTTTCCTGGAAGAATTCCCTTTGGAGATTGTTTCCCTTGTAATTTGCATACTGTGCCGCTAGGCTCAAGGTGGCTTTTCTATCCCACTGCTTCACTGTGTCCCCACTTCACGCAAGCAGAACTTCAGGCTGGCATGTGGTGTGTGTGCACCCACTGTAGTCTGCGTAGCAGAGAGTCTTGTCCATGCAGGGGCACAGGAAGGTATATTCCCACTGAATTGCTGCACCTTCTGGGAAAGCTCCTCCTCAGCTGAAATGCCTGTTGACAGGGAGGAGTAACCTTCCTTATCCTCTTCTTCCTTCTTACTCAACGAGCTGACTTTCTGTTCCGTTGTTTCGACTTGTGGACAGGGCTGATGGATACCAGCACAAGCTGATTCTTCCCTTCAGCCACAAGCCAGACCTTAGCTGGCAGTTCCCAT
>NW_011226562.1:0-645 GCF_000146605.3 Meleagris gallopavo | reverse complement strand
ACAGGCCAGGCAAATAGACAACTGCTTAACACCTTCTGTGTCTACAGCAGCTATTCCAAAGGCCCATCGATACCCTTTGGGATCCTTAAAATATCCCCTTCTGAGGTAATCAATACCAAGTATGCATGGAGCCCCTGGGCCAGTCACAATAGGGTGCTTTTGCCAGTCTTTACCAGTGAGGCTGATTTCGGCCTCCAACATAGTTAGCTCTTGGGAACCTCCAGTCACCCCATGAATATAAATTGATTTTGTCCCTTGGTGACTCGAGGGCATTAGAGTGCACTGTGCACCAGTATCCACCAGGGCCTTATATTTTCGTGATTCTGATGTGCCAGGCCATCTAATCCACACAGTCCAATAAACTCTATTATCCCTTTCCCCCCCCTGGCTGGGGGCAGGGCCCCTCTATTTGTTACCTTCATTGTCTGCAGCAACTGGAGCAATCACCTTTTTGGAGAAGTTCACCTTGGTGGTTGATTTGTCTTGTAACTCTCTTACCCGTGCTTGAGGTACAGGAGTAGGTTGTTTATGCCACTCCTTCATATCTTCTCCATGGTCACGTAGGTAATGCCACAAGGCAAAACGTGATGTGGTCTTACTGTTGTCACTTGCTCGAGCAGGAGAACGTCTTCTTTTGATGGCTGA
>NW_011226561.1:0-555 GCF_000146605.3 Meleagris gallopavo | reverse complement strand
TCTTTCAGTGCACATCAGGATACAGTTGGCCTTCCAGGCTGCAAGCACACTACTTCTGGCTCATGTCCAATTTTTCATTCATCAGGACCACCAAGTCCTTCTCCATAGGAGACACTGTTCTCTTGCCGACTCAATCTGCCCTCACAGATTCCTCCCAGCATTCACTTCACTTCTGATGCTCATTAGATCTTCCCATCAGTTGACACAACTTTGAAGAAAAAAACACTTTTAAACATAAGCTTTGGCTAGATCAGTGAGTTGAAGTAGCTCAGTTGTGACCCTACAGCTGTCAATCACGTGTGAAAGAGGGTAACTAAATAAGATGTTGGTTCAGCCTAGCTGTAGCACATGGCCTTACTCTAGCTGCATTAGAAAGAGAAACCTAGCTTCAAACCTGGTTCTTCATTCCATCAGCTCATGTTCCCTCATATACAGACAGCATCATCAATCTGTAAGATTGCACAGATTTTTGAGATTCACACTGATCTAGATCTACGAATAATCAAGACCTGGCAGAAGGAGAATCCTCCTGAAATACTAGTACTTCTGGAAAGA
>NW_011226560.1:0-531 GCF_000146605.3 Meleagris gallopavo | reverse complement strand
AATTCTCTTCTGACCTTCATTTCTGTGTGTACTTGTATTAGTCACTTATGTGGATTATGTGGAGTAACTTTGTAAACATATTCCTACCCAGTACTTTCCATCTACTTTTTACTTTTTTTTTTTTTTTTAAGTGCAGTAAAAGGGCAGCGTGTCTTTGTAGGGTTTGTTTGTTTGCATGATGAGCTGGTAATGAATTGAATAGATAGATTATGACTTGTACATTTATCATGGATTGTAATATAGAATCTATTCAAATTACATAATTTCCCCCAGATTTTTCTTTTACTATTTACATTCTATAACTGAGACTTTTCTGTAAGTAACAATGATAACTTCAAAGAATTTTATTAAAAATTGGTTATACTAAATTTAATGATAACTTATGCTGGCTACCAAATTCCAGATGTGAGCTCTTACGGGAACAGAGAGCACTCCAGAAAGCTCCTTCCAGAGGCTGCATTTGTTTTTGGAGGAATAGCTATTACTCATCCCAGAAAGTCTGTGAAGTCACTCTCTATAAAATACGTGAGA
>NW_011226559.1:0-494 GCF_000146605.3 Meleagris gallopavo | reverse complement strand
AATTGATAATGGATGATGCTAGCTGGAGAGCTGGGCAGTAAGAAAAATGGATGAGGTTCAACAAAAGCAAGTGTAGGGTCTTACATCTAGGGAGGAATAATTGCATGCACCAATACAGGCTGGGGGATGAGCTGCTGGAGAGGAGCTCTGGTGGAGAGGGACCTGGGCGTCCTGGTGGACGACAGGTTGGCCGTGAGCCAGCAGTGTGCCCTCGTGGACCAAAAGGCCAATGGCATTCTGGGGTGCATTAAGAAGAGCGTGTCCAGCAGGTCGAGGGAGGTGATCCCTCCCCCTCTATTCTGCCCTGGTAAGGCCTCATCTGGAGTACTGTGTCCAGTTCTGGGCTCCCCAGTAACAAAAAAGACAGGGATCTCTTGGAAAGAGTCCAGCGGAGGGCCACAAAGATGGTGAAGGGCCTGGAGCATCTCCCCTATGAAGAAAGGCTAAGTGAACTCGGGTCTGTTTAGCCTTGAGAAAAGAAGACTGAGAGGGGA
>NW_011226558.1:0-514 GCF_000146605.3 Meleagris gallopavo | reverse complement strand
CCAATGCTTTATGTTTACACTGACTCGTGGATGGTGGCAAATGCTCTATGGGGATGGTACAGCAGTGGAGCAAAACAACTGGCAAAGAAAGGGTAAACCTATTTGGGCTGCTGACCTGTGGAAAGATATTGCTGCCCGAATAAAGAATATGGGTTATAAAGGTGCGTCACGTAGATGCCCATGTGCCCAAGAATAGGGCTACTGAAGAGCAGCAAAATAACCATCAGGTAGACAGAGCTGCCAGAATTGAGGTGGCCCAAACAGATCTGGACTGGCAGAACAAGGGTGAATTATTTCTAGCCCGATGGGCCCATGAGACCTCAGGCCATCAAGGGAGAGATGCGACATATAAGTGGGCTAGAGACCGAGGGGTGGATTTAACTATGGATGCTATTGCGCAAATCATTCACGACTGTGACACGTGTGCCACAATTAAACAAGCCAAGAGAATGAAACCTCTCTGGGAGGAAGGGCGATGGCAAAAGTACAAATATGGGGAGGCATGGCAGGTTGA
>NW_011226557.1:0-501 GCF_000146605.3 Meleagris gallopavo | reverse complement strand
TATCGTTGGGTGTCACTGAGAAGGGCCTGGCTCCATCCTCCTCATGCTCACCCTTTACGTATTTGTAAACATTCATGAATGTTTTATGAGCCCTCTGTCTCCTGCAAGTTCAAGAGACTCAGCTCCCTCATTCTTTCCTCGTAAGGAGGTGTTCCACTCCTTGCATCATCTCTGTGGCTCTGTCCTGCACTCTCTCAAGCAGTTCCCTGTCCTTCTTGAATGGAAGGGCCCAGAACTGGACACAATATTCCAGCTGCAGTCTCACCAGGGCCGAGTGGTGGGAGAGGAGAACCTCTCTCGCCCTACTATCCACAGCCCTTCCATTACACCCCAGGATGCCTTTGGCCTTCTTGTCCACAAGGGCCCAGTGCTGGCTCACGGTCATCCTGCTGAGCACCAGGACCCCAGGTCCCTTTCTTTCCCCTGCTCTCCTCTCCAACAGCTCAGTCCCAACCTACGCTGGTACCTGGGGTTGTTTTTGTCCAGATGCAGGACTCTACG
>NW_011226556.1:0-449 GCF_000146605.3 Meleagris gallopavo | reverse complement strand
ACAAGTTGAGTATGCATGTGATTAGGGACGTCTCTATTTGAAGTGTAGCTAATGTAAATCACTCTTTTATATATCAAGTTCCAGATTTTCTGAAAGTGTTTTTAGGATGTAAAGGGAAAGGTGCAAAGGTCTAAGTGGTAACACTGGCCGTTGCTAACCTTAAGGATTGCTTTCTAATTATACAGCTTAACTATGTGTGATTCCATTTAACCTTTTTTTTTTCCTAACAAGGAACAAAAGGGCAAACATTCTATGTATTTTCCCATCAATATGTCTCAGCTGTGCTTAACTGTGACAACCTGTGCAGCTGAAATGTTAATTTAGCCTTGTTTATGTTCAATTCAGCTTGATTCATGCAAAGTAATACTTCTGTTCACTCGAAAGAGAACTGAAAATACTGTTTTCTCACAAGCAGTAATTGGACGGTAATGCTATTTCATCATTCAGCT
>NW_011226555.1:0-526 GCF_000146605.3 Meleagris gallopavo | reverse complement strand
CTCCATGATCCGTGACCAGCACAGAGGTGAGACTGACATGCTGGTAGTTCCCCGCGTCACACTTTATATCCTTCCTAAGAGGTGTGCTGTCACCTTTTTTCTCCTCACCAGGGACTTGACCTGACTGCCTTGACTTCTGAAATACCGTGGAGAGTGGCTCGGTGACTGCAGCGGTGAATTCCCTCGGAACTCTGGGACTCATCTCGTCAGGACCCAAAGACTCCTGGATGTTTGGGTCCTCAGGTGGTCCAGAACCTGATCTCCCATGGCAGTGTGGGATGGGAAGGGGTGTGTGGGACTGAGGAAGCAATGGCAGTCCCCACCTCACCAAACCAAAGCAAAGATGAGGGCTGTGCATAATGAGCAGTTCTCAGACAAGATGGAAGCCAAAATGTTGTTGGGTACCTGAGCCTTCTCTGGTGGTAAGCAACATGGTGCACAGAGTGCAGCCATGTGCTCCGAGCAAGGAGCACAGGTTTGTGCAAGAGGCCCGGATGCAGGGCAGTGCCTTCATGACTGTATTGTG
>NW_011226554.1:0-494 GCF_000146605.3 Meleagris gallopavo | reverse complement strand
TTGACTTTTGTGTGGCCCATTTTATTAACTGGAAAAAGGCCTTGTAGGGGAACTGTTAGACACAGCTGGAAGTGGTGATGGAGCAACTCACATGAGGCCAGCTACTGAAGGGAGAGCATCTGCTGGGCCTGTGCTGCTTCAAGGAGTGCTGCACAGCCAGAGAGCCCCTTCACCAGTTGAGTGAGTTCCATTCCTCTTTCTGTATATGTGAATGTTTGGCCTGGCATTGCCAAGAATCTGAGCTTTTTATTGAACACATTTTGAGTTGGATAGCTGCTGCTGCTCCTTAAGTGAAGTATTGATTTAAAGGGAAAATGCCCTTCCCTTCCCCCACCCTCCCTCCCCCTCCCAAAAAGGAAATGTGATTAATATTTAGAATACTAGTGATGAGTATTAATGGGTACAGATAACATTCCATACCTAGTGCCGTTAGCTTGGCAGCTCTTTTCATTGCTTCAGGTCCTGTCTGCTTGGTATCTGTGGAGAATGAAAAC
>NW_011226553.1:0-487 GCF_000146605.3 Meleagris gallopavo | reverse complement strand
AGCATAGACATATATCCTTTGTTGTTACTAACTTAAATACATAAATTCACTCTAGTAGAATAAGATCATTGAGCCATCCTCGTAGCACAAGTCAGATTTTCAACTGTGCACCTTCGATTTTTCAAAGGAACTTACTGAAATACCTTGACATTTTTATTTATTTTTTTAATATTCTTAGCAACAACTTCTTTTCCAATAATTCAGAGCTCAGCATGTTGAACTTTTTAGAAGTGCTGCTAAGTGTGCAATAAGTAAAGATTCCATAACTATCTGTAAATGTGAGCTTCAACAGTTTGTTTTTCCTCATTATTAATTCTATACCAATCCTGTGTAGCTGTGGCCATACTCACTCCTTCCAATATTGTTGAACAGGTCCTTCATTGTGGGCTTTTGCACTATGCATGGGACAGAGCCCAAATGCAAACTTATCCATAAAACAGACTTCTTTGCATCTGTGAGGACAACACACTGTTCCCTAATGTCTTCT
>NW_011226552.1:0-539 GCF_000146605.3 Meleagris gallopavo | reverse complement strand
GAGCATCAAGGTTTTGGTGTGGGTGCTGTCTTCTCCTGTGTAATAAAAGTGAGTACTGCGTCACAGTCCCAGCTACAAAGTCTGAATTGACTTTTTTTAAGGAGTTTTTAGCTTGATTAAAAAATGACTTTTTTAAGAGTTAAGAAAGCACCTAAACGTTAGGCTGTTAGGAAGGATTCTCTGCTACCCTAAAATGTAATATTCAAGATTCTTATTAGTGTAAACTCCAGAGGCGGTGTTGCTGAGGGACCTTCTGCAGTCCATACCCAGTGAAGTCCCTCATGCGCCACACCATGCTCTGAAGGGCACTTCTGCCCCAAGGCCATGGGCAGTGCCTGCTGTTCACTTTAAAAGTTTCCTTGGGGCTACAGCATCTCTGTACAGGCTGATGCTCAAGAAATTAACTTCAAGGGATCTTAGTGAAGTCTCAGTTCATCAGTGTAATTACTAGAAAAGGTATGGTTTTTTTGTTGTTTTTTTAAACTTGCCATAGGTGTTCTGGTCTTAACACCAGGTAAGACACAACTATTTTCAGCAAA
>NW_011226551.1:0-443 GCF_000146605.3 Meleagris gallopavo | reverse complement strand
CATGTTCAAAGTTCATTTAGATGCTAGTCATTTAGGACAACAATAGCAGTTTTGATCAAGTCAGACACAAATTTTCCTATCTTAAATGCAGTAAAAAACTTTTTATGATTTACACATTTCTTTGGGATTCACATCAGATTCTTGGCAAAAGTCATTGTAGTGGAGTGGCCTTTATTTTAATAGTAACAGCAAAATACAAAGTATAGATTATGTGGGTTTTTTGTCTGTTGTTTCTGTTTGTTTTTGTTTGTTTTGTTTTGTTTTCTTAAACTTATCACAAGAAACTGTTGTGAAATATGACAGATACAATCAAGGGCAAATAGAAGTAAACACAAGATTCTCTAAAAGAAAGTGCCATTACAAAGAAAACTAGAAATACCTCTTCCAAAGTGGTGTCAGAAATGCCATAGCCAGTAACGTGTAAATGATGAAGGCTTTGATCT
>NW_011226550.1:0-508 GCF_000146605.3 Meleagris gallopavo | reverse complement strand
GGCTGGCGGCGCGACAGCCCTGTACTCGGGGGTGCGTGTCACAAGCTGTGGAGCCCTGTCGTCCCCAGACGCAGCCACCCCCCCCTGTAATCAGGTCTGGGGAGGCTGCTTTAGCCAGCCAGTTGGTGGGAATGACCCTCCCTGACCCGTCAGAGGGTGCAGGTTGAGGTGCCGCTTGTAGCTGGGGCGACCTCCCCGCTCGGTGGGTCGAGGTTGTTCCGTGGGTTCCCAAAGAGGTGATGTTGTGCTGCAGCCGGCGGGCCAGCCTGTAGCTCAGGCGTTGGTGGGAGCCGCGTGCTCCGTGGGGCTTCTTGGCGATGGTGAGGTGTTGGGCACCGTCCTGTAGACAGGGCTGTGTGTGCCCCCTGCGTTTGGTGAGCTGTGTTCTGAGAGAAGACCCCCTGTAGTCAGGCGGGTGTGTGACCGCGGCCTTTCAGAGGCACGGGCTGAGAGATGTGAGGTTGGGCTTGCACCCTCCCTGCAAGTGGGGCTGGGATCCCGATCGTGG
>NW_011226549.1:0-505 GCF_000146605.3 Meleagris gallopavo | reverse complement strand
ACCCCCTCAGCCCCCTGCTGCGATTTCGCCACGGGAGGAGAGACATGAATTAGCACACCATCCAGACTCTCCTTTTATCTCTCCAGAATGTGCATGCCCTATTCTTTAACCACAGACAGAAACTTATCTTGTATTATGGCTTCTGAGGTATACCCCTTTGGTACAACATTCTATTACTTATGCAAAAACTATATGTCATCTCCCACAATTCCCTCTTTGTTTACAGTTATTGCTATTTGAATTTCTATTAAGTCATGGTTCATAGGTGGTTTCCAGCCTTGACATCGTGATGTCACACTTCTCTTCTGCATTCATGTCCACCTGACCACCACTTTCTATTCTTCTCTTAACGTTAACATTTGTCTGAATACAGTGGTGGCCCTACTGACATCTGCTTAGATAGGGCAATTCAATTAGCCGCTGGACCAATCCCCTTAAGACAAGGGATAATACAGCAGCCAATTGCTATTAAAACTCCTGCTACCACAATTAAAGATGTGAGTAT
>NW_011226548.1:0-501 GCF_000146605.3 Meleagris gallopavo | reverse complement strand
TCTTTTTTTGGTTCTTTCTGACATAAAGAGTCAAATAGATCTGTCAGTAGGCAGTGTCCTGGGACTATCTTATCCTTAAAAGGAACAGAAGTTCATTTTTGCTGTGGTTTAGCAATGGAGCTTGTGTATTTGTTTTTCGTATCATTTTTTTTCCCAGGGTGGCCTTCCTATGCACTAAAAATGCCTCATCATGGTAAAACACAAAACAGAATCTTCCTTAAAAACCCACCCCTTCTCCTGGGGTGTTTGCCTCATCCAGTTCTTTGGAGATCAGGGTGACTCATGTAAACTGTATCAACATGGTTCATCTTTCTTTTTCTTTTTTTTCCTTACTTAATCGTCAGTGCTTGAACAGAGAGGAAAATGGTTGAAAAGCATTTCAGGGTGGCAGCAGGAGGTGAGGAACTTGTGAAAAGATGAATGCCAGCCCTACTACAAAGGATGTGAAAAGTCAATGGTATCTTCCCCACTAAGGCACTTGATCCTGCACCTACCTGCATC
>NW_011226547.1:0-495 GCF_000146605.3 Meleagris gallopavo | reverse complement strand
AACGTTCTTGTGATACCTTTCTTAAGCCTACAACCTCTAAAACTTGACTGATGTGAGCCACAATAACACACTCGAAAATACTTGGCTTCAGAAGCTGTACTTTCTCTTCAGCAGTGTAACTGATTAGTTCTAATGACTTTGCAGCCCTATTTCTTTTTGTGCTTGGTAGTGAGGGGAGACAGTGAAATGAAGCCAGATGATGGGCATGGCAGCAACAGCATTTTGCAGATTTAGGAACTGAGGGTCTCAGGGTCTTGAAGAGATGCAGCATTTGTATGCTGTCAGTGAATGGAAACATCCCTCTGTGACACTGCTCAACATTTGCATGTACCTGAAGGTGGAGAACATAATATTGCAAATGATTTTGTTTAAAATGCTGTATTACTAGCACCTTTTGAACATAAAACATTTTCCATGGTGGGATTGTAAGGTACATACAGATTTTGTAGACTCATAGAATGGCTTGGGTTTGAAGAAACCTTGAAGATCATCTAG
>NW_011226546.1:0-489 GCF_000146605.3 Meleagris gallopavo | reverse complement strand
CGTGCATACTTCAGTGCTTCTGTAAGACTGTCTTGGCTACCTGAGTAATCCTGTTCAAACCATAGCAAAGATAGGCGGCATTTGCTGAATGGGAGTCGTGCACTATGTGCTGGCAGTGTTGGCTGACAAGTGCGGCGTTCCTTCCTGAAGAGCCTTATTGCTAGTGCTTGCTTAACTCATGCTTGTACTTTGAAAAATTTCGGTTTCCTTTTTCTTTTCTTTTTTCTCTTCTTTTTCCCCTCTTCTCCTTCACCTCCCTCAGGGCAGTGTTTAGGCATAGAAGTGGCCCAGAGAGTAAGGAATGCAAGGAAGCAACAAAAGGACTGTGCCACATATTCCTTCTTTTCAGGTATCTCATCATGCATCATACCTACAATATCATTGCTATGATTGTAAATAAAATGTTTGTTCCTTCTGAGGCAGTCCATTACATGAACAGTTACCAGAGGGCAGGTTATTTCACACAGTAATTGTAAAACAAAATATAAC
>NW_011226545.1:0-445 GCF_000146605.3 Meleagris gallopavo | reverse complement strand
TTCCTCCCTAGGTGTAAGACCCTACACTTGCTTTTGTTGAACCTCATCCGGTTTCTTACTGCCCAGCTCTCCAGCCTGTCCAGGTCTCGCTGAATGGCAGCACAGCCTTCAGGCGTGTCAGCCAATCCTCCCAACTTCGTATCATCAGCAAACTTGCTGAGGGTGGCCACTATCCCCTCATCAAGGTCATTGATGAAGATGTTGAACAAGACCGGACCCAGCACAGACCCCTGGGGGACACCACTGGTTACAGGTCTCCAGCCAGACTCTGCACCACCAACGACGACCCTCTGCGCTCTGCCAGTCAGCCAGTTCTCAACCCACCTCACTGTCCACTCATCTATCCCACACTTCCTCAGCTTTGTTATAAGGATTGTCATGGGAGACAGTATCAAATGCCTTTCTAAAATCAAGGTAGATTACATCTATCACTCTTCCCCCATCC
>NW_011226544.1:0-349 GCF_000146605.3 Meleagris gallopavo | reverse complement strand
AAACGAATGTTGTAGGCTGGCTTGACTTTTTTTTTTTTTTGTTATTAAAAGTACTCAAATTTTCAGCATGTTTACTGTATTTTTTAGTATATCTTCTTGCCCTTGTTTCTGTAGGCATTGTTTTTACATGCAAAATAACTGGTCCCATTGTAATTCATTACCCATATGTTGCATTTTCATAAGTCATTTCATAAATCAAATAGTTTGAGAAGGCCATATGCTTTCATTTGCATCATTCACCATTTGAGCTCTGCTCTGAGGTACATATGTAGCAACTGCCAAAATAATAATCACAAAATTGAATTACCTCTGTCTCTTTAAAAGAGAGTAAGAACTCTCTTCTTATTAC
>NW_011226543.1:0-498 GCF_000146605.3 Meleagris gallopavo | reverse complement strand
AGACATGAGAGCCATGTGAAACAGTTATTACATAGGAATGACTACACAGACTTCATACTTCCAAGGTTGGGCAAAAAAAAAACCCCCAAAAACAAATGGTGTGGGGATGATACACGCTTTCAAGCCACAACTGCCCATCAAGGGTGAATACAGAATAATTTTTTTCCATAAACTCTCAAAAAGAGGAACTAGGAAGGGGGGGGGGGAGAAGCAGCCATAAAGTGACAGGCTTAAAAAGGGAATTTTACTTTTTTTTTCCATGCAACTATAAAAGGATGCTGCAGATGCAAAGTTTACATACATTCAAAAAAAAAAAAACAAAAAAAACCCAACAACAACCCACAACTCCACTGCAGGCTATCAAGTACAAAGGCAAAACCAAAGATACCGCCCTGTGTTTAGAAGGTTCTTAGCTATGACCCAGCAGGATGGAAGCTAAGAGAATAAGCTGTGGTAATACTTGTTTGACTTATTCTTGTATTTTTCCCTAGATAAAAT
>NW_011226542.1:0-323 GCF_000146605.3 Meleagris gallopavo | reverse complement strand
AGTTTCAACCCCCCTGCTATGTGCAGGGTTGCCAACCAGCAGACCAGGCTGCCCAGAGCCACATCCAGCCTGGCCTTGAATGCCTCCAGGGATGGGGCATCTACAACCTCCTTGGCAACTTATTCAAGTGGATCTTTCCCAGGAATTTCCTTAAAGCATAACATACCTGTTTTTTGCTTAGTGTGTGCACAGAAAAAGTGGGAATAATGAGGAAGTTTTGGGAATAATTAGGAGTTTTCCCCTGAACAACGAAGCCCAGATGGGAAACAACATAATAGGTTAGAAATGCTGAGTACTTCTGGGGATTCAAGGTACTTTCCATC
>NW_011226541.1:0-417 GCF_000146605.3 Meleagris gallopavo | reverse complement strand
GCTGCGTGCAGGGATACTTTGCCTCTCACCTGGCTCCCTCGAGCCGGCGGCCTCCTGTGTCCCCGCGCACACCGTGCGCATTGACGGAAACCACTTGCAGAGTGTCTGTCCCATCAGTGCTGGGCTTCGTCCTCCGCGTGACAACCTAGGGGAGAAGCGGGACGAGGCTGAGTGCTCAGCTCCGGCCCGAGCGCTGGGGAACCCTCCTCCCTCGGGAGCCTCAGGCAGCCCCTTCCTCCCTGCTCACCTCACCAGGTCGCACTGAGCTCGGCCTGAGCCGCGCAGCCTTAGCTCTGTCCCACACCCCGCGTGTCACAGTGGCCGTTCCGTGCCACCCTCTGTGACGCCATCACACCTCACGGGGGCTGAGGGCACCCAGGCAGGAGGGCGGCGGCTCTCGCAGCCAGCACAGGGTGA
>NW_011226540.1:0-547 GCF_000146605.3 Meleagris gallopavo | reverse complement strand
GAAAGGCAGTCCACGGCAGCCTCACAAACCAGCTGGCCCTCCTCCGAGCAACACTCGTCAGTCTGGTCAGAATAGAAGGCTGAAAGTGGCTTTGTCAGGAAGACCTTCTGGCAGATTCAAAGAGCATGGGGCGTGCAGTGAAGTCACCTGTCAAGTTGCCTAAACTTGAGGCAAGCAGCAAGGGTGCCAAGCTCCCTGCAAATATCCTTACTGAAACTGCCTCAAGAAGGAAGCCACAATTCCACAGAGATCGTGAGTTCAGAGCTGTGTCTGAACAGCACAGGGAAGAGCAGAGTCTTCAAGAGGCACTTAAGAAAGAAGAGTTGGAGGGGGTGAAGGCGCTGGATCCACCTGCCAGTGCGTTAAGGAGGCCCTCCCTCAGCATCAGACAAAGATTGTTAGGAAGTGGGAAACCCTTCCCCGGAATGGAAGCCTCTGACAAAGTGTCTTCGCAGGCTTCCCTTAGAGCCACTCGAGAAGCTACTGGAAGCGTCTGCAACACGTTGCAGTCCTTTGCAGCTTCTCACTCTGAGCAAGAGTTTGATGC
>NW_011226539.1:0-512 GCF_000146605.3 Meleagris gallopavo | reverse complement strand
CACCTGATGCTCTTCTTCTCTGCCTGCGCTGCTTCGCTTGCGCTTCCCTGCCTGCGCTGCTTCGCTTGCGCTTCTCTGCCTGCGCTTCTCGCCTGCGCTTCTCTGCCTGCGCTTCTCATCTCAGCGTTGCGGTAAGGCCGATCCACCATCAATTTCACATTCTCTCTCCCTTTATAAAAATTCTGTTGATACCATATTTGTAAATTACTTTGTTTTTACCTCAGATTGTTGCCACTGTTTTCAATTATTTCGGGTCCCTTATTTTTTTTTTCCCGGGGGCGCGGATCCGCGGATCCCTCCGCCCTTCTAGTCACGGAACCGGGCCGAACCAGCCCGTAAACCGTTGACATTCTTATCTGCTATCAATAGTAATAACGCTTCAGTGTTCTAAGAAATATTGATTATAATCAGCTTCTTCATCACTCAAAGCCCCTATCAGGGAAAGAGCAATTGATAACACTTCTGCACAAAATCAGAAATCTAATGTGGCAGAAAAGCTTTCTATTACTCTG
>NW_011226538.1:0-487 GCF_000146605.3 Meleagris gallopavo | reverse complement strand
TTTCAGCTGAATGCTTATAGCATCCCATTCTGCACCTTCATAGAATGTTTATTAGAGGGGATTGGACTAGATGATCTCAAAAGGTCTCTACCAACCCCTGTAGTTTTGTGATTGTGTAATTCTCCTGCCTAGTTGGTGTTTCCTAGTTGGTGTTGAGTGTAATGTTTTTTGGGAAAAAGTTTTTTATTTTACCTTTTTGAAAACTACTTGTGATTGACCCAGCTGTACAGAATAGAGATAAATGCAGACAATATGATTGAAATTTGATTGTGGGGAATAGGTCTCACTCCATCTTCCCATGTAAGCAGTTAAGAAAACTTTAGTTATGTGAATCAACTGTATCATATCCTTTGATTATTTTTTCCCCTTCTTTTCAGCAGCTGGTGCTAGAAATGCCCTCTTATGTTGCCTTCAGAAACAAAATAAGTGTTCTTGAATACGATGTATCATTGTAGATATGTTGATCTCCATTTTCATCTCTTTTCAG
>NW_011226537.1:0-388 GCF_000146605.3 Meleagris gallopavo | reverse complement strand
TATTATCTGTAGTCTTTGTACTTTTTTTTTTTTATTTATTCTTAATTAGCTTTTCAATATGTATCTTATCAAGAACAAGTGAATAATCAAACCTCTATTTTACATCCATTGGATCTAATTTTGCTACTAGGGAATAGAAAAGCCAAACTATTACCTCTGTGTTTTTTGCACGTAACTTCAGCCTTCCTGGAAATTCAGGCAGTTGAAATCCATCTGTAAAATGGGTATAACAACATCTCATTAGAGATATTCCTTTCCTTCTACAAAGGGATGCCCTCTGTGAGTGTTCTTGTTTGAACTGACATGAGTATCTGGAGTGCTGATTCTTTAAATGAAAAATATATTTTTTCTTGTCATAAGTGTCTCCTATTTTCTCACCTATTTGCAC
>NW_011226536.1:0-355 GCF_000146605.3 Meleagris gallopavo | reverse complement strand
GCAGTGTACGCACTTGGGAGCACAGCAGCTCTGCTGCCACCTGTTGGACACAATACAGTCATGAAGGCACTGCCCTGCATCCGGGCCTCTTGCACAAACCTGTGCTCCTTGCTCGGAGCACATGGCTGCACTCTGTGCACGATGTTGCTTACCACCAGAGAAGGCTCAGGTACCCAACACCATTTTGGCTTCCATCTCGTCTGAGAACTGCTCATGATGCACAGCCCTCATCTTTGCTTTGGCTTGGTGAGGTGGGGACTGCCATTGCTTCCTCAGTCCCACACACCCCTTCCCATCCCACACTGCCATGGGAGATCAGGTTCTGGACCACCTGAGGACCCAAACATCCAGGAGT
>NW_011226535.1:0-500 GCF_000146605.3 Meleagris gallopavo | reverse complement strand
AGAAGAGTGCTGTGGAGCACTGCTGGCATTGCAGTCTAAAGCAGTACGTGGCCAGTGTGACAGGAGCTGCTCTGTGTTTGTGGACAGGTGCGGGTGGAGCGGAATCGTCTCCGGCTTCCCAGCTGAGCGCCAGGACAGAAGCCCCAGCAACTCGTACCGGTATGCCACGAGTTTTTGCTTCCTGTGAGAGCTGCCAGCTCACAGTGCTCATGGCAGCCAGGCGTGCCTGCAGCTGTGAGCGAGAATTCTCAGCTGCGTGTGCGTGCCCTGTCCTCACACGGCCCCCTGGCACCGTCTGCTCTTCAGTGATGCTCCTGAGCAGCTCTGTAGATTGCGGTGTGTGGTGGGAAGTTCTCCTCAGAGAGCTTTGGGTGCAGAATTGCCTGCAGGGAAGGCGCTGCCAAATCCTCGGCTGCCTCCTGTGCTGGAGCCCCACAGGCGTCCCAGGGTGGCTGTTGTCTTTACTGCCTTCACGGAAAAGACCACTCAGTTCAATCCTT
>NW_011226534.1:0-551 GCF_000146605.3 Meleagris gallopavo | reverse complement strand
CATTTTTCAATGGTCTAATGAACTAGGTAGAGGCCTAGAGAGATGCATTACTATAACGGTTTATATTTATAGTGTCTAAACACCAAATTAGAGAAACACAAACTGAAAATTTGTCAAGCATTTATTTCATAAACCTGGTGTATAAAACTTCAACATACAAAAGCCCAAAAGTGAACTAGAGCAATATCTCGATACATTTTTTTTTCTCCATAAAGCTCTACCTAGAGGCTCAGAAGCAGTAAACATTCAGCCTATTCAAAAATGGGATCTGGAGTAATGTTCATACTTGCAATCTGCAGAATTATGAGTCAAATGAACGGGTTTTTGATTCCTTCTTAAAAACAGTTTAGTTGCTGTAAGCAGTGATGAGTTTGGTTTTGTCTTTTTTTTTTAAATCCATGGTTCAATTTCAAGACTATATTCAGCCTTGGTTAGTTATCTTCAGAGAAACGAATGTGTTTACTTGTCTGTTGAGTTTTTTCAAGTCTCATTCTTTCAGCTTTGGCAATCAACTGCAAACAAACATGAAAAACATTGAAGAAAGTTTACAA
>NW_011226533.1:0-486 GCF_000146605.3 Meleagris gallopavo | reverse complement strand
GGTAACAGCAGGAGTTGATATCAATGGAAGACCGTTCCTCTTCCTACGCCTCACTCCCTCCTCCCCCCGCCTCTCCTGCCTCACCTTTACCCCAGCTCCTGGAAGATGCCCACAGACTTTCAGTCAGCTCTCAAATCCATAGGACTCCTTTCACATTACTCCATTAATAAAAGATTTCAGACTCGTTCCATGCACTCAAACTGACCGAGCAGTGGTATCACAATCACTCGTAACACACGGAAGCACCAAACCCTGAGGATTTCTTTTCCTCTCCACTACCAGGTTCTTCTTAGCACACAGGACTTCTCCTGCTATCAAACAAAGCCAGCAGTACAAAGCAAGCAGCCACCAAGGACTCTAAAAGCAAAGCCTGATCCACAAAGCACACCTGAACTTCACAAGCACACCTGAGCCGCCTCCTTGGCTGATGATAATTTTCAGGTATTTTATGAGCTAGCTGAGAAGAAACATCTTTTTATGTTGGAC
>NW_011226532.1:0-544 GCF_000146605.3 Meleagris gallopavo | reverse complement strand
GCAGGTATAGAGAAGTACTTTGGGAGAAGAGATGAGCATTAACGGATTTGGTGTGAGTGGAAGCCTTTGGGTCACCAGTGGGAAATTGGAACCATTGCGTTTGGGAGACGAGGTTGTCTGGGTTAGAAGAGAACATCAGGGAGTCCCAAGCGGGGTATTTGAGTTCTGTCCCACCCACAAACCCACAAACCAGGCACCTGGGAGGCCCAACAGCACGGAAATTCAGTGCTCACTGTGGTGTAGATAACGGGGGCTTGGGGGCGAGTGGGGGAAGGTGGGAGTCTGGGATCATGGGATGGCAGCTGGTGACTCATTTCCCCTTGAGGACAGGATGACATGACGTCACCACATTCTGACAAATTCTCCCCCCATTTGTGTTGACAATTCTGGCTTCCCGATAGGGTCACTGCACTGCACACAGTCTTTGCTGTGGTGTCCCACGCAGGCGATCACCCCTCGAGTGTCACACACTGTCACCAAAGTTCTGCCAGCACATGGCCTTGTGAGGTGTCCCCCATGGGATGCCAACCACAGCACACGTGGC
>NW_011226531.1:0-390 GCF_000146605.3 Meleagris gallopavo | reverse complement strand
AGGCAGGACACAGCAGGACGCTGAGCTGGAAGTAATGCTAGGGCTTTCACTGCCATGGAGCTTTGGTTCTATGCTCCCACTGAGTGGGGTTTTCCAGATCCTTTTTTTTTTGAGTTACCTACAGAAAAAGCTTACATGGTACTTTTGGCTCCAAGTGGGGGAAAAAAAAAATCATTTGCTTTTCAGGCATGCCACATCGTGCAGAAAATTTACGATGCTATTGCAAATGAAAGTCAGACTTTGTGACAAATGAGTCATTATTAGCCTGTGAAAACAATCACTCAGTTTAGTTAGCTAAGGCATTATTAAGCTGAGAAGGACGTGATGGGACATTCACAGGAGCAGACAAACGGCTCGACATCGCACCCACCTGTATTGTTTATGACGTGC
>NW_011226530.1:0-460 GCF_000146605.3 Meleagris gallopavo | reverse complement strand
CAGTTAAAATGTGTATTTGAAGTATTAAAAGCTCTAACTCACAAAGTTTCAATAGTCAGGTAGAGCGATATTCCATCCCAGAAATGGTTTTAAATCTTTTACAGTAATGCTTTCAAAATTTCTAATAATAAAAATGACTACAACCAAGGTAATTTAAAAAAAAACCAAACCAAAACAACAACAAAACCGAACAAAAATAACCCACCATTATTTCTTGGCCATTTGAGCTTCCTGTATTACAGATACTTAAGAACACATGAAAAATGTTTTCATGTTGCCAACAATTTTGAGGGAATCTGAGACAGAACAGATACGTCATAATCATGTTAAAAATTACAAGCACCATTGCCATCTGGTACCATGTATTTCTACATATTCAGAATAACATCTTTTATATTGAACCAGAAAACAGAAATAAACATTTGCCTGGCTGAAGCTTATTGCAGTCAGTATGAATAAA
>NW_011226529.1:0-439 GCF_000146605.3 Meleagris gallopavo | reverse complement strand
AAAGAAGACTGCTCCCAGTTCATTTGGGATCAGATACACCTAAATCACTGCACTTCAATCCATTTTTGTTTGCAGAAGAACGAAGAATTTTGAGTTTTTAGTCTTTTTCTATTGCTAGCATGTTTTGCTGTAGCATTTACATCTAGAACATTTTCAGACCATCTGCAGCAAAGCTGTGTGCAAAAGAAAAAATCATTATAAACTACATGTTCTTTATATAAATCTGTGAGCCCCTCCTATCATCAAGGCAGGTTTTTATCTTGTCTTTTTCTTACATGATGGATGTAATACTGCCGGTTATGTAACAGTGCAATGAGGTCTTTTTCTGTTGGAGGGAAAACAAGGTAACCAAGCAACAAAATCCTTTTGCTTTAATGAAATTGCTTCCTACAGTTAGGATACTAACACCAATGCTTTAGGAGTTGAATAGTGAAAGCTT
>NW_011226528.1:0-373 GCF_000146605.3 Meleagris gallopavo | reverse complement strand
CAAAGTACCAGTTACAATGCAAGTATTTTTTTTTTTCCCCTAAGGAAATACGTATTTTATTTTATTTGCTGCTTCTTTTCAGAAGTTCCACACTTTGCCAACCTTTTCAAAATTTCATAGAATTAGGTCCTATGAATTGTGATATCCATGTTCCTTACAGTTCATCTCAACTGCCTTAATGATCATAAAATCATTAAGGTTGGAAAACACCACTATCATCTAGTCCAAAAAGTTCAATGGACTTCCATATATATATATATATTTTTTAATTTGTTCTCCCACCAACCCCATCCCCGTAGCCTTGCTGGCTGATGGGCTTGGTGGGACTTGAGTTGTCTCCCTACACATCCTCAGCTCAGCTGCTCACTCCTGT
>NW_011226527.1:0-519 GCF_000146605.3 Meleagris gallopavo | reverse complement strand
TTGGCCGTCCGCCTGGACTTTTCAAGGTCACGCTTTCAGACAGTACTGGTGAAACAGATAAACTTTCCCAATGAAGCTGTCTGAGAGCGGAGAGAGAGATTTGTTCAAAAGCTAAAAGCAACTGTTGCCCGCATTCTCCACCAAGAATGTCAACGGTTTACGGGCTGGTTCGGCCCGGTTCCGTGACTAGAAGGGCGGAGGGATCCGCGGATCCGCGACCCCCGGAAAAAAGGAAATAAGGGACCCCGAAATAATTGAAAACAGTGGCAACAATCTAGAGGTAAACAAAGTAATTTACTAAATATGGTATCAACAGAATTTTATAAGGAGAGAGAATGTGAAATTGATAGTGGATCGGCCTTACCACAACGCTGAGATGAGAAGCGCAGGCAGAGAAGCGCAGGCGAGAAGCGCAGGCAGAGAAGCGCAAGCGAAGCAGCGCAGGCAGAGAAGCGCAAGCGAAGCAGCGCAGGCAAAGAAGAAGAGCATCAGGTGACCTTGCCGGGAGTTATATCTCCT
>NW_011226526.1:0-427 GCF_000146605.3 Meleagris gallopavo | reverse complement strand
CAGAACTCACTGGTTGCAATAAAACTAATTTAATAGGGTAGAAAAGGAAGAGAGAAATCATGATGATGGTCATATGGATGGTTCACAGGCCGGTTCTGTCTGGTTCTTTCACTGATGTGGTGGGGGACCGTGAAGCCATGCCTGGGAAAGGGAAAGGGGAAATGGGGAATGGGTAGGGAGATGGGCCTAGGTAAAAACCGGTAGCAACCATCTGAGGAGAAATGGTAATTTACTAAATAAAGATGTCAGAATGCAAGGAAATTCAGTGTTGCACAATGTAATATAACATAGCTGAAATTTAAGCTAATAAATCAATTACAATCAGAGTGTGTCCAAACCAAAGTTCTTACTCTAATGCTGAAGTCAAGATGGCTGGGGAGCACACACGTTGCTGGGAGGAGCAGAAAGGGAAAGAGAGGACTGCTCA
>NW_011226525.1:0-694 GCF_000146605.3 Meleagris gallopavo | reverse complement strand
TATATAATATTTCTGCAGTCAGAGCTGGTAACTAGCTAGAATACCATAACATGAGCCTGTTCAAGGGAATCTTGACAAGGAATGTATGAATTACTGATAGTAGATCTATTAAAAAGCAATACATTGGTGGATTAGTTAGATTATATTTCAAATATCCTCTCTTCTTTTTTCCTTTTTCTTTTTTTTTTCTTGATATGTCCAGTGTGATGTTTTTGTTGTGAGTTTATGCCATTTGCTAATCTTTACCTATTCTCTTTCTTCTCAGGATGTGTTGAATTCCATCATTTCAGCTATATAGACTAATGCTGAAATTTACTTTCATATAAGGAAGTTCATTCTTGTTAAAGATTTCTGAGAAACTGAGAGAATAACCATTTTAAGGAATAATTTATTTTTCTGCTGTCTACAAGAGAAATCACACAAAATTTATCAATATGTTTAGATTTCACAGTTCAGTAAGATCAAATGCAACAGAATTACTCAACAGTGATATGAAATGAAACAAAATTAAAATCCAATTACAAGTAACAAATACTATAGCTTTCTTATTTGCTTGGATTTAAGGGAAAGAAAAGAGTCTGTTTTCAGGCCACTGAATATCCTTTACGAAGAACTCAGCACAAGAGAAACAATTGAAGACTTTTGTTTAGAAAACCTCATAAATGAACAAAGGTTCAGCAGTGCATCAGGAAGG
>NW_011226524.1:0-500 GCF_000146605.3 Meleagris gallopavo | reverse complement strand
GACATTCTTGGTGGAGAATGCGGCAACAGTTGCTTTTTTAGCTTTTTTGTAACAAATCTCTCTCTCCGCTCTCAGACAGCTTCATTGGGAAAGTTTATCTGTTTCACCAGTACTGTCTGAAAGCGTGACCTTGAAAAGTCCAGGCGGACGGCCAATACTCTAGGATATTTGTAAACTTTGAGCCTTGCTATCTTGTTTCTGTAAAGAAAAAAAAAAAGAGAAAAAATGCTTTCTCTACTGAAACTGCCTTTTAAGGGGCTGCATGCCACTGTCTCTTCTTTCTTAATGATAAAAACATACTGGGCCTTAATTAAGTTCACCACTTTGCTCTATGGAGCAATAGGTATATATAGCCAATTGAAAACATGGATGGAAATAACTATGTGGCATCTGCATATTATGTGGCATACCATTCCAGAGGGAGCTGCTAATTTTACAGGGTTGGGGATTTTTAAGCAGGTTTCCAGCCTCTCCTTTGAATTCTTTATGCGGATTTTCAA
>NW_011226523.1:0-504 GCF_000146605.3 Meleagris gallopavo | reverse complement strand
TCCATGTTCAGGAGGCAGAGAAGAAAATACCTCTGGAGACAAGCTTGGAATGGTGTTCCTGTGTCCTAAAGACACTTGAGGTATTTCACCATCTTTTGATCCTGTCATAATCTTCCATATCCTCAGAACTGGTCATAGTCTCTCAGTTTTGTTCCACTGACGGCTGTTGCTCAAGTGATTTAACTCCTCCAAATGAAAGTCTACTGAAGCCAATTGCTTACTGGGGATTTTCTTCCTAAAGTTAAACCTTGTTTCTTTTCTAACTTCAAGTCGAAGCTAGATACAGCAGCTCCATCAGGGAGAGAATGTTCCAAGAGTTCCTGGAACGTTACTGCTGAAGGATATGTTAATGCCTCACCTGTGAAGCTGGGTTAGGTAGCAGTGTGTTCTGGAGAAGTAATGTCCTTGCCTTCACAGAAAGATGGTGGTTCCTCATCCTCTGATGAACTTTGTTCTTTAGGAATACCTTGAATCAGCCCAGGACTTGGAATCAAATGCCAAGAA
>NW_011226522.1:0-516 GCF_000146605.3 Meleagris gallopavo | reverse complement strand
CACGAGACCTCCTCCTAATGAAGACTGCTGATAATACAAAGGTAACGAGCACAGCATACGTTTCTATCCACAAGTCAGTCATCAGATGTAGCCCACCTCTGCAAAACACGACCGCCGTGCGACAGAACCCAGCACGAGAAGAACAAGTCAGCTGGCTGCACGCTTCCCAAACACTGCACTGCCATCGTAGCCACATGGGAACTGAGAACCCAGACACTGTCGTAACACAAAGGTCATCAAAGCCCCAGTGAGCTTCTGGAGCTCACCAGCTTCTCTGAAAACAGAGTGGTGGAAGTGAGTAATACAAGTCCGTCTGTAAAACGTGTCTATGCCATTAAAGTCTGTAATGCATGTTTCCTCGTGCACTACAAACTTGCTGAGGTGCAGCTCCTGCCTATCGTAGGCAAATCAGGAATAAAACAACCATAGAAAAATTAGTTATGCGAGCATTGTAATTGCTATTTCTCAGAAAGCCTCTTGCAGGTGATCAAAGTTTATCAGCTCAGTGCCTAAGGA
>NW_011226521.1:0-447 GCF_000146605.3 Meleagris gallopavo | reverse complement strand
TTTGAGCAGAAGGTTGGACTGGATGACTTCTGGAAGTTCCTTCCATTGTAAATTAGCTATGATGATGTGAGTGTGTGAACCTTGGTGCAGCTCAATGTTCTAATAAACAGCTGTGTGTGTATTTTGCATTTGACTAACCAGTAATATGTTGATAACACACACAAAATATTCCAAAACAGTACAGAGAAAGTTGTTGTGGAGGCTGGCCAATTAAAAAGCCAAATCAAATAAGAGAACTTGGGATAAATTCACAGAGATCCCTTGTGTAGTACGATTAAATTTTAGAGACCAAAAGGCATTTGTGATTACTGACTATGTCTTGTTCAGCATAGTCACTTTACTTTCCACATTAACTGTATTTTAAGAGTAAGCTTCAACCAACTTGAAGCCAAGAATATTTGGAAGGCTGTTTTTTCTTTTTTCTTTTTTTTTTTCCTTCTATGCATT
>NW_011226520.1:0-417 GCF_000146605.3 Meleagris gallopavo | reverse complement strand
AACACTGTGTTTTCCCAAAAGCAATATTGAAATTTCTGGGGTCCCTGGTAAGCTAATAAAACTGATGCAGTTGTGAAAATCCCAAAAGCATGTAAGTGGTACTACTGAATCTGGTACAGAGATAAAATCTATGGAGCCAGCTCATAGCGAAGTATGATACCAGGTAGGAATTGACTAAATAAAAATAAAATTAGGAAAGTGGTTGATATCAAGGTGCGTGAGATTTTTTTTTGTTGTTTGTTTGTTTGTTCCTTTTTGTTGTTTTTTTTTAAATATTTTTTAAACACTTTGAAGAAATAATTGTTTACAATACATAGGTTGCTCTGAAAGTAATGCCTCTCATTTGTTTCCATGGAA
Organism: Meleagris gallopavo; assembly: GCF_000146605.3. NCBI lineage: Eukaryota > Metazoa > Chordata > Aves > Galliformes > Phasianidae > Meleagris > Meleagris gallopavo. Next base: position 60 of record NW_011226520.1, on the reverse strand, counting down.
ACTAAAACAAATAAAAAGAGCACAATAATGCAGTTTGATAGATCAAATTCTCAGCTACAA
>NW_011226519.1:0-432 GCF_000146605.3 Meleagris gallopavo | reverse complement strand
AGAGTGAGGAGAAGACCATTGCAGCTCACCTTGTTCACCAAAGCGGAGAAGGCAAGAGAAGTGGATGTGAGAGCCTGGTGCTGGACTGGCTTTTTATACTGGCCTTGTCCGCCCCAGGCACAGAGCCTGCTTCGGGTGCAAATATTTACAGATAGCTCTTCTTGCATGCAAAACACGGACCATTACAGAAAATAGAGTCTTTTTTGACTTGTAGTGATGCTACCATTTTGTTTCCCCTTTCTAGTCGCACCCATTCTATCATTCGCATTCCTTTCAAGTGACTGTACTGCTGTTCAAAATATTGCCAGAGAAATGGACACGTAGGCGCAACCAGATGATACAGCCTGGCATGATGAGTGTCTCACCACTCCAGGGGGATGTCAGCGTGTGACTCTGGGGCCTTGATTTAGCGTGGTCCTGATGACCGGGGTT
>NW_011226518.1:0-512 GCF_000146605.3 Meleagris gallopavo | reverse complement strand
AAGTTCAGGTCTCCATAAATTGGTATTAGTGAGGTTTTTAAGCATCATGTTTTCTTTTCAGGCATATTTAAATACTGAGTAACATAACACATTAACTTCCTAATAGATCTGTGAAGCCTATAGTCATTTGTTGCAGTACTTTTTGTTTCTACATACAAAAAAAAAAATAAAATTAGAAAAAAATTGCCATGTAAATGACCAAAAACTCAATGATGCTTTCCTTTAATACCAACTTCTGTCCTAGCACAGTCAAAGAGAATTCATGATTTTCTTGCACAATGAAATACTTGAGATGGATTAATGCTTTTCTGTTAAAAGGTGTTTGTTGTGTTTTTTAAAGCTAGATACCAGTATGAATCATACAGCCTACTTGCCTAAACTTTTGTAAGATAAATTCCTTCTGAAGTGGTTATATTGCTATGCAATTTCTCTTTTCGTTTTTAGAAAGGAGCAAGAGGAAATATCTTGAGACATGAGGAAATGTTCTGGAGAACAGTTCATTTCTGGGAACT
>NW_011226517.1:0-341 GCF_000146605.3 Meleagris gallopavo | reverse complement strand
AAAGAAAGAAAAAAAAAAAAAAAAGACTGGTTGAGTTTATTACCTTAAAATTTGCTTTCTCCCTCACTTTTGTAGGACTAGAATAGTATTACAGTATTTAAGGAATGCTGCATCAGTGCACGGGGCCTGATTTTTCTTTAGACCCCCGAATGGCTCTTAACACATCACCATTTCCAGTACAATAAAGTGAGAGATGGAAGCAATTTCTGGGTTGGGTTGAAGGTAGTTTCAAGTACAGATAATTCTTTGAAATATGTGAGTTACTTTCAGTTCTATTTTTGTACTTCCAAGAACCCATTTCCTCTTAATATTGAAAGTATAAAATGGACACAAGAAAAGTC
>NW_011226516.1:0-424 GCF_000146605.3 Meleagris gallopavo | reverse complement strand
CAAGTAAAAACAGGTAGGCAAATATTGCTGATAAGCGTAATTGTCGCTGGACACTGGGCTGGCACAAGGGTGTTCACGAGATCTGATGAATGGATTAGCCACTGTCAGGCTAGAGACTTTAGTTAACCGGTGGCCAGAGCAGAAGCTCAAGAATCTCGAGGAAAGCAAAAGCCCAGGCCCGAGGGGCCTCTCCCGAGGAGCCTGAGCGGCTATCCAAGCCATTGGAAACCTGATGTGTTCGCCCCTCCCAAGTGAGCGGGGTGGGGGCGGTGAAGGGTGGATGCATTAGAAAGCTCACAACAAAGGGAAACACAGAGATCCTCGATTTAACACCTTCTGTCCAAAGGCCTCACCACTCTTGCCAGTTATCCCTGCGAGTCACGGTTCAGTGGCTGAGAAGCCAGGGAAACCCTCTTATCTCCCT
>NW_011226515.1:0-472 GCF_000146605.3 Meleagris gallopavo | reverse complement strand
TCAGGCTGAGTGACAGCTCACAGCTGAGCTTGCGGTTAGCAAGACACACAATAGCTGGAGATGCACTTCTGTGTGTCACTAAAACGTGAGCTTTGTGGCTGCCACGAGCAAAGAAACAGAGAGTTTTGTGTGTTTTATTTCTGTGTTTGGCTGAGCGGCTAGAGCAGGGCAAGGAGGCAGATTGGGACGCGCTGCTTTCCAAATACTGTGCTGTTTGCTGGCAGTGCTTCTGGGGTGGGAAATTCTGTCCCTGTGAGGTGTAAACCCTTTGCTTAGTTGACTTGTTGCAGCAGGTTTCTTTCTCCTGCTGAAGCCTTCCTGAGCGCTTCTGTACACAGCCATGGCCTTTGCCTCTTTCTTTCCTTCTTTCTTTGTTGTGTTTGACACTCTGCAAGCTGTGAATTGCCAGGGAACAGCTCAATGTGCTCTGGAGTTCTGGGGGACCAACTCCCAAGAAACACTGCGCAGCTTC
>NW_011226514.1:0-458 GCF_000146605.3 Meleagris gallopavo | reverse complement strand
ATCCAGTGCACAGCAGCATGCCCTGCTTTATAGACCCTATGCAACAGTCTGACTCTGAGAACACACAAATTTTTTATTATTATTTATTTATTTTTTCCCCCATCATAATTTCTCCACGTTTTCTGATAGGAATGCAATTTGGAAATGAGAGAGAACTGTGCTTGAATCTTCACCTCTTGCAAGTTTCTTCACAGGAAATGAAGAATGACAGCTGCGTTCCATTAGTCAGCTATCTGATGAGACAAAACTCTGCTGGGAAATCATGAATGGAACACAGGCTGTGCGAGGTGCCATGCCAGCCAGGTGCTCCTCACCAATTAGTTTTGGGAGGTCACGTCCATCGGTGGAGTTATTGTACTGAGCAGTGCTTCTCTGTACCCAGGATTCATGGAGCACCTCTCTTTCTGCTGTTCTACCAACCTCTCGCTTTGCTGCTTGGGCTGAGACAAGAGCTTTTC
>NW_011226513.1:0-443 GCF_000146605.3 Meleagris gallopavo | reverse complement strand
TTAGTCCTGCTAACATTGCATTACTATGCTCACATTTTCTCACTTTAATCAAGAGTGTTTATATATGTTAAGTCTTGATCTTGTGAATATGAATACACCATTCCTTTATAATTAATGCTAAAATTCAGAAAGTAAGGCATATTTGACCTAGACAAAATGCTTGCTTAATGCAGTTAGCCTTCTAGAAACTTGTCTGGATCCAGCTTGTTTTCATGGCACAATATTATGCTTGATGGGTGTTCCTAGGGTAATTGGAAAATAAAAATGTAAAGAAAAAAAGAGAGAGAGAAGAGAATAAGAAAAAAGTTTAAGGAATTTAATTCTTCTAATAATTTATTAATTTCTTATGACCTCTCAGCATTTGAATAGATCGAGATTCAGTCTTTGATCCTTCAATTGTATTTATTCTCTGTCCTTAATTTAATAGTTAATAATAATAGTTA
>NW_011226512.1:0-466 GCF_000146605.3 Meleagris gallopavo | reverse complement strand
TTTTTTTTTTTTCCTAGTCATGACCACAGAACCATAGAAGCGTTACCCAGCCAAATGAGCATTGTCACCTGGACTTCCTACCAAGGACACAGGCGGTGGGAATCAGCATGCGAAGCATCCGTAAGAGCCCTGCAAAGGAATGGTGAGAGTTACCCTGGCACCGTCCTTTGGCACTCTCAGGTCTCTGTAAGCTCTTCAGCTGTGTCGTAACTCCTCCCGTGGTGCTGGTTCAGCTCGCCCTGCCTTTTGTGTAGAAGAGCTGGAGTTGAACTCCTTCCTGTTTCCTGCCTACGTGCTCCCTGCTTTGCCCACGGCCCAGCGAGCCTCAATCTTTGTTAGGTATCATGAATTACTGAATTGCTACAGGGATTGTTGGACCACTTAAATTCTTAGCCATGTCTCTAGATGCACGTGTGCACCAAAGCACACGCTAGTGTAGTCAGTGTAATGATGAATACTTGTCTTG
>NW_011226511.1:0-486 GCF_000146605.3 Meleagris gallopavo | reverse complement strand
ATTCTTGCCGTAGTTTGCTGGCTACCTTCTCTCTCCTCTTAACTACTTTTTTTCATTTAGAAATGGCTCTGGCATGAGCTGTCACAGAATCACAGAATGGCCTGGGTTGGAAGATTTGTCAAGGATCATGAATCTCCAACCCCTCCACCACAAGCCGGGCCACCAAACTCCCCATTTAATACTACACCAGGCTGCCAAGGGCCCCATCCAATCTGCCCTTGAACATCTCCAGGGATGGAGCATCTACAACCTCTCTGGGCAGCCTGTTCCAGCACCTCACCACTCTCATAGTAAAGAACTTCTCCCTGACATCCAATCTAAATCTCCCCTCCCTCAACTTAAAATCATTTTCCCTGTCAGAAAGCAGTGCAGCTTCTTCCTGCCCATGAGGCTGTCTGCACACGTTAATAAGAACTTTGCCACTACTAGAAATCCTTGTTCTCATTCTTTTTTTCCGATGAGGGTGCTCTGGAGCCTCTAGATGCT
>NW_011226510.1:0-470 GCF_000146605.3 Meleagris gallopavo | reverse complement strand
TGAGGTTTTTCCTGACGCTGGGAATCGGCCGACGCCGATCCATCAGCGCTGTGTCCCAGAGACCCTCCCGTTGTTTCAAGCTGAGAAGTGGCTCTGTCTGTAAAGCAACCCCCAACCCCCCCCGCCGGGTGTCCTGGCGGGGGGTTCGATTGGGGGGATGGGGGGGATGCGCTTCCTCCTGTGCGCGCAGCCCCGCGCTGCTTTCACTGCCCGCCGTGCGTGCGGGGCTGCGGGAACAGCTCGGGGCTGCGGGGGCTTCGCTCTCTGCACCCCCCCGCGTTAATCCTTCCTGCGGCTGCACGAGCCCTCCCGCCTCCCGGAAAGCACGACCCGATCTCTGCTTTTACAACGTCCGCGTCAGCTCCGTGCAAAGTCTGAAGGGCGGATTTGCTCGCACCGCACCGGGCGGCCGCTGCGGGGGGAGCGGTGCGGAGCGCAGGGTGACGGGTTTGCCTTTTCCCGGAGCGGAG
>NW_011226509.1:0-437 GCF_000146605.3 Meleagris gallopavo | reverse complement strand
TGGGGGAGACACACGTGGAAGAGAAACAAGACAGTAATCGAGAGGTAAAACACTGGAAGAGTAAGCCCTATATTTGTATTTTAATCATCCATCGCTCTTTTCCTAAGGACAAAAAAATAATCTAAAAGAAAGGGCAACCGTTAACACGGTACACATGCATTACACTTTGTTACTCTTACAAGAGATTGTTTTTTCATCATCACATCTACCAAGGAAGAACTGGCAACAGAGAGTTGCAGAGTCCAGGAGGTTTTTTCCACACAAGTGTTTGTACTGCCATGGTGGAAGTCAGTGGTTTTTAGGGAAAACGCTCTGTGGATATATTCCACATTTCCTTTAACCACTCACATGACTTTTAGGAACGGACTCATTCCAAGGTGTACGCATTACAACCGACACCTGATTTCCAAATCCGCAGGCGGAAACACAGGAGATTA
>NW_011226508.1:0-493 GCF_000146605.3 Meleagris gallopavo | reverse complement strand
GTTTCAGAGGTAGCAAGAGGGGAAGGTCTGCCCTCCAGGGCAAAATACAGGCCGTGTTTCTATCCTGGGTCAACACTTCCGCTTGTACAGGGGCACGTCCTGGCCGCCTGTACCACATTTTCCGGCCGGATGGTTGCGGCTGCATCATAATATCGGGCAGCAAAGGAGGTGTCCTGATCTGCCATAGGGACATGATGGGAGTCCCTTTAGCAATGAAAATCGGAGTGTTGACCACCGCGCCAGTAGGCCACGTACCTATTACTGGAGGGACTCCTGAGCCTCCTACCTCCAACAATCTCCCCCAAGGTGCAAGTAGGCCACACCACTTGGGTCCTACCTGCACCTTCCATGGCCATTTTATTCTGTGGGTGCCAGGCTCTAACTTCTCAGGGGCAGGGAGCAGAAGATTATTTTCTTTACCAATCAGGGGTCTTACCTGATGATCAGTGCCCGTCATTTGGATCCTAAGCGGGGTAGCCCACGTCGTCTGCAA
>NW_011226507.1:0-453 GCF_000146605.3 Meleagris gallopavo | reverse complement strand
AGGAAAGAGGAGAGCAAACATCCCCTTGAACTGCTCAAAAATCAATAACGGTACTGCTCCAGATAAGGCAGGCTGGGATCATGACGGTCAATAGCATTGCTGTTTCCTCCCCAGTAGCAGCTAGTCAGATGTTCTGCCTGAACAGAAGGGAAATGCTGTGATTGTTATCACTTCTGTTAATAACTCATCAGTTATCAATGATAAAGGAACAAAACTCTTAACACAGTCTTTAAACTACAGAGGAGTATCATATCTATTTCCATCTACCTAGGCCTTGCAAATCTACAAAATAGACTTCTCTCCAGTCCAGCACAAAATGATCTCTATCTCTATCAAAGAGTCAGAAAGTGGGAGGGAGGAAGAAAAAACATGAAATCTGTAATTTCAGGATATATGAACTTCATTTTTTTTTTAAACTTTGTTTCAAAGAAATCGTATGTAGGCCTACTTTTT
>NW_011226506.1:0-498 GCF_000146605.3 Meleagris gallopavo | reverse complement strand
CCTCCAGTCACTCCATGTGGGATGCCAGCTATCTGACTGCCATTCCTACTGCCCTGGGGAGCAGAATAAATAGCCCAGATTCTGCAGGCTCTGTAATAAAACTAGTGAGCCAGAAGAGGATTCCTTCAAAACATCCAAGCTGATTGGATGCTTCCAGAGAGGATCTGTAAGGGTGATGAGGGAGCCCTCTTCATTTTAAACCTCATCTTTTCTTTTTTTTTTTAACTAGGGAAAATGTGATGGAGGATATACACAGCAAACTGCAGGAGATCAGAAACCCTATCCATGCCATTGGAGTGCTCATCCGAGAAATGGACTACGAGACTGACACTGACATGGAAAGAGGTAAAAACTCTACAGCAGTACTTTGGGCTGAGAAAGCGGCCACTCAGCCAGTGTTTCTGTTGGGTTGGTTCCTCCCCTTATCTCCATGATTTTCTTTCAGCTCACCCTCTAAATATGCGTATGAACCTCACCCAGCTCTATGGCAGCAGTACA
>NW_011226505.1:0-494 GCF_000146605.3 Meleagris gallopavo | reverse complement strand
TGTGAGTATACATACTTCAATTAGTTTGGGAGCCATTCAGGTTCCGTGTTTGATTTGGTATCTTAAGGGTGTCTCAGTCAGTAGGATAACTGCTGTTCATGGCTGTTCATTGAATTGCTGTTCAATGTTAATTAATGTGTATAATCACAGCTTTCCTGCAAGAGCAGAGAGAAGTGTTGTATATATGCATATTTTATAACTGATTTAATAGCCAATACTTGGAAAGATGTGCTGCTGAGATGAAACTGAATGTCTTGTTCTTCCCAGTCACTTGTAGTAAGAGGACTGTGTGTTACCTGCTGTCAACTGACCTGCTTATTTGAAAAATATTATCTAGTAGCCTTTGCTTCTGTGTCATTACTGTTGGTAGGTGATATCCAGTTTATGTGCAAATCAAACTGTGACATTACTCCACACATCTATGCCAAAAATTGAAGGGAAAACATGCTTTTTTTTTTGTAAAATCTGATACTTTGTACAGACAAGTGCTGCTA
>NW_011226504.1:0-450 GCF_000146605.3 Meleagris gallopavo | reverse complement strand
AATGCCTCCTGGGATGGGGCATCCACAACCTCCCTTGGCCACCTGTTCCAGTGCGTCACCAGCCTCTCTGTGGAAAACTTCCTCCCAGTATCTAGCCCAAACCTCCCCTGTCTTAGTTTAAAACCATTCCCCCTTGCCCTATCACTATCCACCCATAATTTGTATTATACTATCCATCATTTTTATGTTAATTTCTTTCTTAATAAACCTTTATTTTCTATACTCCCAGGCTGTACTCTTTCTTGCTGATGCTTTGCAATTATTTGTTAGTTATTTTCTCAAATTCTGGAGGTTTTTATGACTTTTGCAGTTAGCTCCTGGGATCCCTCCGTCGCTGCAGTGATTCCGATGGGTCCTGCCCCTTTCTATCCTGATGGCATCGCAGTTTCCTGTGCACCAGTGTCCTCTGTCGCATTACGCTCCTGTGTTTCTGCCATGCCAGACCATCTA
>NW_011226503.1:0-414 GCF_000146605.3 Meleagris gallopavo | reverse complement strand
AAAACAGATATAGCAGAAGCTGGTAGAAGCAGGTCTGACCACTGGAACTTTGTCCACTTTTTTTCCATGGCACCCTATTACTGCATCATTTCATGTTCCTTGCTGAGGGAAGGCTGTTTCCAGATCTCATTCTTTTTGTCCTGTTTTTTTTTTTTTTTTCCCTTTCCAAATTACTGCAGATCTGCAAACTGAACAGTATTGATTTGTGCTGTTCCATGCTTACTTGGTCATAAAAGCTCTACTGGAGAAGCTGTATGCACTTTTCCTGGAATGAGATGTGTATGTGTACTAATAGCTAAACTATCTAAATGATGCACTCTTTAATCAATGAGCATGAATCTTCCCAGTAGCATTGGCAGCCTGAAGTGTGGTCTGTGCTGTAAAATGCAGACTGCTAAATGAAGCTTAAAAATT
>NW_011226502.1:0-521 GCF_000146605.3 Meleagris gallopavo | reverse complement strand
TAAGTTCTGCATTAGTGAGCAGCAGGTCAGTCACTCAGTGTAGTACTTCCCACGATTTTTTCTATCTCTGACACTCTGCCTGATTTGGTCTGAGGGTTACTAAAGTCCCTTCCTCAGCATAATCTATTCTGCATAGGACTTTTTCCTCTTTTTCCTCTCCTGAAGTAGCTTCTTTGTGTAGAAACTTACCCTTCTCCTTTAATCGCTAGGCAAAATTAAAAGTAAAAATAAAAATTAAAAATAAAAAAAAAAAAACAATTTGAGCAATTCATCTGGACTTCTAAACAGACAACGGAGCAATTTGCCTGGACTTCCAGACTGAATTACATTGAATCCTACTTCAGTTGCATTTTGACCACCAACACACATACCCACACACACAGGCATAACATGTCAAATGCTGAATCATTACTATGGAATACAGAAAGTATCTTTGAGAATGATTTCTTTTTCTGTAAATGTATAAGTTCAAAGTACATATTTGCACATCTATCAAAACTGTGTTAACATTTTTCACACAA
>NW_011226501.1:0-477 GCF_000146605.3 Meleagris gallopavo | reverse complement strand
TTTCTGATGCAAGCCAGATGCCATTGGCCTTCTTGGCCACCTGGGCACACTGTCGGCTCATGTTCAGCCGAGCATCAATCAATACCCCCAGGTCCATTTCCTCTACACAGTCCTCCAGCCACACCGCCCCAAGCCTGTAGCGTCGCCTGGGGGTTGTTGTGGTCGAAGTGCAGGACCCGGCATTTGGTCTTGTTGAAGCTCTTCCCATTGGCTTCAGCCCAGCTCTCCAGCCTGTCCAGATCCCTCTGTATGGCCTCGCTACCCCCAGGCAGATCCACACTTCCAGCCAATTTGGTGTCATCTGCGAATTTACTGAGGATGCACTCGATGCCCTCATCCAGGTCATCAATAAAGATATTGAAGAGGACAGGCCCCAGCACCGACCCCTGGGGAACACCACTCACGACCGGTCACCAGCTGGACTTAACTCCATTCACCACCACTCTCTGAGCCCGGCCCTCCAGCCAGCTCCTTACC
>NW_011226500.1:0-436 GCF_000146605.3 Meleagris gallopavo | reverse complement strand
CTTCAAATGACTATGGGGAAACTGGCCAAGATCAGAGACTCTGTCCCTTGTGATTCATAGGGTATCTCTGTCTGAATGGGACAACTCAGGGGTTTTTTCCTACAATCTCCAACGGTGGCAACATCCCTCAGCCCTTCACTGTCACATCTGACTCCCATCCCTTCCCCTTTGGTCCTAGCTTGAAGCCCTGGTAATCAATCCAGAGAGCTTGTTCCCCAGCACACTTCTGCCCTGCTTGCTCACTTGGAGTCCATCAGGAGCCCATATACCGAGTTTCTCCAAGGCCTGCCCGAGCTCAAAACACCCAAAGCCTTGATCAAGACGCCACCCCCTCAGCCAGTCATTTACCTGACATGTTCTCCTCCATCTTCCTGGGTGCCAGATCCCCGCTGGAAGGGCAGAGGAGAACTCTGCCTGCACCCCTGATCCCTTCAAC
>NW_011226499.1:0-440 GCF_000146605.3 Meleagris gallopavo | reverse complement strand
CGGCGGTCTTTCCTGGATCCGGTCGCCTCGGTTGTCCTTCGCGCCCCGTCCCGCCGCTCGGTGGTATCCTAAGGCGGTCTCTCGGGCGAGCAGCGAAAAAAGACCGGGCAAGGCGAGCGAGAACGCGCGTAAGGGAAGCCGGCTCCCGCGCCGCCAGGGCGAACCCTAGAAGGCGAGAGAGATGAGCCGAGCGGGAGGAAGCCGGCTACCGCGCCGCTGGGGCGTAGCGGATGCAGGCGAGAGAGAGAGAGCGCGCCCCTTCCTTCCTTTTTTTTTCTGTTCTCCTTCCGAGACGAAGGCGAGAGAGAATGAGCGAGGGCACGGGCCGGCGTGCCGGCACTCGGAGGCAGAAGGGCCGGGGGCGTCCCCGGCGAGGTCCCGGCGCTAGCGAGCGACGTCGGAAGGCGGGACCCGGAGCTCGTGGGTGGTTCGTGGCGGCG
>NW_011226498.1:0-416 GCF_000146605.3 Meleagris gallopavo | reverse complement strand
CTCTAGCAAGCCAGAGCTGCAAGTCAGCAGGAAGAAGCTTGCACAGGTCTTGATCCTCCCAGAAGTTAAGGCTTTCCATCTATTTTAGGTTTTTTGTTTGTTTTTTTTTTTAAGGTAAAAGAAAGTGAAAGCAATGGGCTAATTACACAGAAGTTAGCCCCCAAAGCAAGGGGCATCACAGCCTGGCAGAATCTGTGTCCGTTTCCTCAACCAAAGATGAGGATGAAATGCAAGCCCTGGGTGGTCAATTGGCTCCCAGGCTTTGCTGCCTTTCTCCACACTTACAGGGGGGGAAAGCTGAGAACTGCCAAGGACATGCAGAAACTTCAAGGAGGAACTTCTGAGGAACAGAGTTAGCTCTTGCAACTCCCAGGAGCTCATTCTCATTTTTTAAAGAGCATCTCATCTTGGAAAAT
>NW_011226497.1:0-515 GCF_000146605.3 Meleagris gallopavo | reverse complement strand
CTGGGCACTGGAGACCCAGAGCCAACACTGCCACTCGCTGTGGCAATGCTAGTGGAACCGGTGTCAGGCTGCAGTGTTGTGGAAGCGGCACTGGTGGCCTGGCTAGCGCCAGACAGCCCTGGTGAGCTCACCGTCCCAGACAGCATCGCCGGGGGATTGTGCTCCGTCGGCGCTCCTCTGCCGTCCGTCGTGGCCACGGACGCAGCCGTCAACGATGTTGTGAAGAGGAAACTGGATGTCTGGTCGAGCAGCTCAGCCGTCGTGCCTCTCAGGTGGGTTGCAGTCGGAACTGCACCGGTGCTAGCATGAGTGGTGCCTCTGCTCAGAGCGGACGTCGGAGCTGGGGAAGACGACGGGCTCTCTGTCAACCGCGATGTGGACGTGATCTGAGCCGTGGCCTGCCCCTGTGACTGCGCTGTTGTGGGCTGCACAGTGCCAGCACCCGGAATCCCAGCAGAGGACGCTGGACCAGAGGATGTTTCTGGCGTTGAAGGCTGCGATGTCTTGGTCAGCCC
>NW_011226496.1:0-502 GCF_000146605.3 Meleagris gallopavo | reverse complement strand
ATAGGTAAGCGCTTTCCATTTGTGATCCTCTTGTTGCAATAATCTTACTTGCCCAACTTTCCTGGATAGTTCTTAATTACAACATCTGTGTATTTGTTGATTATACATTAGGTTAAATTATAACGTGGGTGCCAAAAAATTGTCTCCATATTAAGCTACCTCATCATCTGTTTTCCACTACTTTTTGTCTTTGCAGTAGGCATCGAAGGTGAGACTGAATTGGAAAGTGAACGTGTGACTACTTTGGAAAATCAACCAACTCCTGGGGAGAAAACTACAGCACAACTCTGCAGGCTCCTTCTGCATCTGCCTGGGGCACTGGCAGCAGTGCTGAAGATGAGAGTCCAGAAGGCACTCAGGCAGAAGTTAAAATTCAAACTGTGAAAGTAAGAATGAAGGCTTTAACAGAAGCTGTTGTCACTAAATTCAGAGAATTATTCTCAAACCTCCAAGACGTGACTGTTTGCACTTTGTGAGGAAGAAAACATGCAGCAGAAGAAAC
>NW_011226495.1:0-592 GCF_000146605.3 Meleagris gallopavo | reverse complement strand
CTGGAGGTGTGGCGGCCATAGCGGTGAGGCCAGTCTCTTTCAGTGGTACGTGGAGACAGGACGAGGGAACGGACATCGGCTGCAGCACAGGAAGTTTCGCACCAATGTGCACAAGAACTTCTTCACGGTGAGGTGACGGAGCACTGGAACAGGCTGCCCGGGGGGGTTGTGGAGTCTCCTTCTCTGGAGATATTCAAGTCTCGCCTGGACGCCTACCTGTGCGACCTGGTGTAGGGAACCTGCTTTGGCAGGGGGTTGGTCTCGATGATCTCTAGAGGTCCCTTCCAACCCCTACAATTCTGTGATTCTGTGAAAATGGTCCGTTATTGTATGGAGGTTTGGGGGAAAACAAATCAGGGCAGATAGTTTATTCTGGCCGATATTTGGATCCTTTGAGGACTGGATATGCCAGGCCTTAAATATTGATGTTAATTCTAAAAAGCCATTTAGCGATGAGGAAAGCGAATACGCTAGTCTACGGACTGTGCCAGGAACCCGAACTTTTCTATTTAACCTTAATGAAAAGAGACAAAAAGAAAAGATGAGAAAGGAGGAAGAAATCCCCTGGTCCCCTCCTCCTTATGTATCCCCT
>NW_011226494.1:0-420 GCF_000146605.3 Meleagris gallopavo | reverse complement strand
TTAGCCCTTCAGACTGATTTATCTCACATTTAAGATGGTGTGACAATTTATGACAATTTTCATGAAGTAAAGAAATGCTAAAGCCTGGTCATATCAGTCCAGATGCTTCTAAAGATGTAAGTGTGGAACTATGGAGTGCTAACTGAGACATAAAATTGTAATTTAGAACAATTTCCAAAACAGAAGGATTAAAAATGAGATACTTACCTGCAGAAAGAGATTTGATCTGGGAATAAGAGATTAGCAAATCCAGCCCTACAATGTGTAGCTTTAAAACAATGTTATATTTGGTAGACAAACATGAGTGGTGTTCCCCAGGGGTCGGTGCTGGGGCCTGTCCTCTTCAATATCTTTATTGATGACCTGGATGAGGGCATCGAGGGCACCCTCAGTAAATTCGCAGATGACACCAAATTGGCT
>NW_011226493.1:0-585 GCF_000146605.3 Meleagris gallopavo | reverse complement strand
AAATGATAGAGTATCATTAATAATCATTAATAATCATTTCTAACTGATATCTCGTGTGATGATAAATATTCCCAAGGACCAGTAATTTTTATCAGCACCCACTGCTCAAAATCTTGCATTATGGGATTGAGTGCCTGCACCCTAAGAAAATGTCTTTAAATATTCCCTGCTCTTATTTGCTGCTTAGTCTCTGAAGGCATTTTCCCAAGGGATCCCATGCACTAGGACTCTTTAAACAGTCAAAATGTACTTTTCTGATGTTTAGGACTCAACTCTTAATTTTACCCTTCCTATACTTCTCAAGATTGAGAATTCTACCAGGACATGATCACAGAACCCCAGGCTCCCTCTAATCTTGACCTCTCTAAAAAGTTCTTCTGCAATAGGCCCAGTGATGTGTCTCCTACAGTTGGGTCCTTTATCACCTGTACTAGGAAATTAGTACACTCCAGTAGTCTCATGGATTGCTTGCAGTTTGATGTGTTGCTTCTCCAACATATGTCCAGATGGCTGAAGTCATCTAGCAGGATCAAGGCATACACGCACTGTATTTCCTGCAGCTGAAGACAGAACTCTTCCATCCCC
>NW_011226492.1:0-528 GCF_000146605.3 Meleagris gallopavo | reverse complement strand
TTTCTCTGCCGATTGTGTTCTCTCCTTGTTTCCTGTTGGATGAAATTCTTAATCCCAGTGGTGATTCAGGGCTGACAATTGTGCAGGGATGCCATCTTTCTGCAATACGTGTCATATAACCTGTTACAGAGACATTCAGCAGCTACTCACCACTGCCTTTCTCACTCATCTGATTACACACATGCAGCACTTCAGAGCACAAGGGCCTCCCTCTCTGATGGTCACTGTGTGCACATCACGTCTGGCCGTGTGGTAGGACTATGCACACACATACCAAGTCTCCTAAAGGACTTCCTATGCACATCTCCAGCCACAGCAAAAGGTCCTGAGCATGCCAGCCCGGAATAACCTACTGTGGGCCTTGTGATGGAAAAAACAGCTGAGTCCTCAGGACAGAATTAGCAAGGAACAGGTTGTGAGATACCAGGACATCTTGCCCAGCTCACTTCAGGCTGTCTCACTGTCTCCAGGCTACCTTTAGGAAAGAGGGAGTCAGGATGCACCAGAGGGTGGCCTCTTCTAGTCATT
>NW_011226491.1:0-504 GCF_000146605.3 Meleagris gallopavo | reverse complement strand
ACAATCTTTCTTCTGGCTTCTTTACTCCTTGATTATACTTTGCATACGCACCAGAACCCAAAGCCAGACTGTAATCTCAAAAAGTACTTTTTAGGTGTTACAAAGTTTAAGCGTTAAAAGACGGAAGTTTTACAGAACTTCATAATTATGTAATAGATTGCATTTTTCTATATAGATATGTCATTACAAGGTCTGTGCTATAGATATTCCAATTGAAAATATAGAGTAGGCTGTTATTCAGCTGATTGCATTATACTAATTTCAAACAACAGTGTTGTATTTTGATTCTGCCTATCTAATCAGGGGAGAAGATATTCAGTGAAAACAATTTGTTGAAGATCCAAATTTAGGCATAAAATTTACCAAAAACTATGAAGTAGAAGCGAATTAAAAATTTAGACACATTCTCTGAGGAAAATTCAAATTTGGAGTATTTTAAGAAAATGTTTTCTTTTTGAAATATCAGCTTCAAAATGGAAATAAAAAAGAGGAAAAAGATGTTTT
>NW_011226490.1:0-492 GCF_000146605.3 Meleagris gallopavo | reverse complement strand
GTTATTTAAGAGAATAATGCTGTGGTGGAAATGCTACATAGCCCCGATTTCATTCCTGACGAGTCCAGACCAAGAGCATGATCCCGAGAGAGTCAGGTGTACACCAAACATGTGCGTACATTCACAAAGACCGCACCAGAAAGGTACGCCAGCACATTTGCAGCAAATGTATGGCAGAGGGGAAAGAAGACCCCTTATAAGTGAATTGGTTAATAAACTTCAAGACTTTGAGTTACATTTAAGCCCTCTGCGAGCTTGTGTTTCAGCCATTACAAAGGTAGCTGAAAAGCTGGACAGAATGGAAAACAAACAAGAAGATATAATAGACAAACTATCAACCGTGCCTGAAGCTGATAAATCCATGGAGGTAACGGATACATCAAATGGGGACCAGAATCCCCAAAACAGCCTATTGGAGGGGCTGATCAACTTGATTTCCTCCCAGCCGGTGGCATCTAATGTCTCAGCTATCAAAAGAAGACGTTCTCCTGC
>NW_011226489.1:0-630 GCF_000146605.3 Meleagris gallopavo | reverse complement strand
GAAGCTCGTTTTCTGGGTCCTCATTAGGGCCCTCAAAAGGATTGTAGCTGTGGCGAGCTAAGAATCTTCGAATTATTGGTGATCCTTGTCGCGGGGAACGGAGGGTGAAGGACAAATGCTCTGCTGCTGATCCTCCGCTCTCACTGTCAGGGCCGGCCTCTGACAGAAAGCAGCACTCACGACTGTTCCCACGGACCTCTTTCATGGCTTGGAGTTCACGCTCCAGGTCTTCCAGACGAGGTTGAAGACCTTTGGCCTCTGGGATGGCAGAACGGAGCGGACTGGAACTATTGCTGAGATTCCTGTTTGCTCGGGCAAGAATCTCTCTCGTTGCCTCTCCCAGCTCCACTCTCCCTTCATCTCCAGCTGGAACTCCCTCCCAGTCGGTGTCAGGATGAGCTCGCTCTGCCGCTCTCTCTCCTCTCTTGCACACACTGTGAAAAAGGAGTTTCAGAAAGCACTACTCACTGACAGGAAATAAGGGCAAGCAAACTTAGAAGACCTTGCCACACAAATCCTGACAGCGTACTGCCAGCAGCTGATTTGGCTGCCCAGGACCCCGGCACCACAAGTGCTTCATTGCCAAACGCAGCAATGAAGCCTTGGGGGAAAAAGACAACTCACAGACAT
>NW_011226488.1:0-389 GCF_000146605.3 Meleagris gallopavo | reverse complement strand
GGGGGGCGTTTGGGTGGTCAGGGCTGGGCCGTGGGCTCTGTGGGACTCTGGGACGTGGCAATCTCTTCTGCTAAAGCCCATGGATCACCTGCCTGTGCATGAGCACCACGGGCCTTGAAGGCAGCCCTGGAGCCAGCCCTGAGGGCATGGCCACGCTCTGCAGAGGAGCCGAGTTCCCACCAACTTCTCCTCCTCATCGCCCGCCCTCTTCCCCCCTGCTTACCATCCGTGCTCTTCTGCTATCACTGAGCTTTGCAGAATGTCCAAAGGGCATTGCTGAAGCTCTCAGCTGGTGCATGTTCCTCTCCTTTTCTCATTAAAGACATTGAGCATCAGCTTTGGAAACGAGTCTCCTTTCATTCTTCCTCCTTCCCCAGCCCCCGCCAGCG
>NW_011226487.1:0-488 GCF_000146605.3 Meleagris gallopavo | reverse complement strand
CAGCCTTGAGAAAAGAAGACGCAGAGGGGATCTGATCAATGTCTCTATCTAAGGTGACGGAAGCAAGGAACAAGGCCTAGCTCTTTTCAGCCGTGCGTGGTGATAGGACAACGGGAAACGGCCAAAATAGGAAGTTCTGCACAAACGTGCAGAAGAACGTCTTCACGGTGAGGGTGACAGGGCACTGGAACTCCTGCCAAGGTAGGCTGTGGAGTCTCCTTGTCTGGAGATGTTCAAGACCTGCCTGGACGCCAACCTGTGCAACCTGGTCTACGGAGCCTGCTTTGGCACAGGGCTTGGACTCGATCATCTCGAGAGGTGCCTTCCAGCCCCTACAATTCTGTGATTCTGCGTCAGGGAGAACACTGTGTTGCTGAGGAGGAGAGGACAAATAGAGACACTGCTACGGGAGGTGTAAAAGCAAAGGCTCAAATCTCTTGGTCTGTACTATCAGATATTCTTTTATTTTCTTGCCTACATAGAAATAA
>NW_011226486.1:0-452 GCF_000146605.3 Meleagris gallopavo | reverse complement strand
CCTTCAAAAGACTACGGAAAGCGGTAATTTCCCGGAAAAAAACGTCATCTATTTGGGAGAAATCTGGTAATGTCTTAGAAGAAAATGTCTCCGTAGGGAGAAGGCTGATATTTGCGAGGTGTAATGACAGATCTTCTGCAGGGAAGTTGTTTTTCTAGCTGAAAAGGTCTAATTTTTCGAATTAGAATGGTACTTCTGACGGTAATGTGATATTGCTGATTTAAGTGATATTGGTGATTGTAAGGTAGAGGTCATCACACGGAAGCGCACACGGAAACGTTCTGCCAGACTACAACAAGTGCAATGCACTTCGGACGCAGCACAGCGTGCGGGATTCTGCCACTGCACATGGCGGCTAAAGTTCCAGTTTAAAGCCGCTGAGAAATCGGTGTAGCGCTACATCGCGAATGCCGCGTTCTAGCCCTGAGAGCGAAGGCGTGCTATTCCGAAGC
>NW_011226485.1:0-487 GCF_000146605.3 Meleagris gallopavo | reverse complement strand
AGCGTTGGCGGCCAAGGGGCTTTCTGCAGGGCTGCTTTCCAGCTGGTCACTCCTCAGGTGCCCTGGTGCCTCGGGTCGTTCCTCCCCGAGGGCAGGACTTTGCACTTCCCCTTGGTGCAATCCTGGAGATTCCCCTCAAGCCGTTTCTCCAGCCCGCCCGGATCCCTCTGGATGGCTGCACGGCCTTCTGCTGCGTCAGCCGCTCCTCCCAGTTTGGGATCCTGCGCGGCCTTGTGAGGGTACGCTGTGTTCCGTCACCCAGATGGTTCTTGAGGCTCTTCTGGGGGACTGGACCCACTTTTGACCCCTGCAAAGAGCCTGCAGGGTGGCTGCAGTTCTTCCAAATTCAGCAGAGCAGCAGATCTGTAGAGGTGCAAAGGGGCACAGGTATCTCAGCTTTGCATTGTTGGCAGATTGCCCCCAGTCATTTTCCAGGTGCAGGTGAAGTTGTTTCATGGCACAGTTACAACTGTATCCCTGATGGCTA
>NW_011226484.1:0-521 GCF_000146605.3 Meleagris gallopavo | reverse complement strand
TTTTTTTCTATCTCTTACATAAGTAAAGACTAAGCCCATATAAATGATGGGTGATGCTCTGCTATCACCATGGCAAGGGAATGTAATGTTTCAGTGTTTTTAATTCTGGTCAGTTATGACTGCTAAATATTTGTGGGCTGAATTTAACAGCCTCATCTTGGTATTGGTTGGAAATATATCTTTCTAAAGATATATTCTAAACTTGTTTTTACAGGCAGCTATGAATGTTCGTTCAGATTTGTTAGGGCAAAATGTGTTTTTATAAGATGAGAACACTTGCCAAAGACCTTTTCTGTCAAAGGAGCACCCAGCTCTCCTGGTGGCAGTCTGTTCAGTTGTGCGAAGTTGGCCAAACCGCTCAGAATTCACCGACCTTGGGACTTGCATAGTATTACGAAAACATTTCTATTGCTTTGGCATGTGAGCATCCTTGACTTTCTCATTAAGAAACTAACATTTGATTGTGAACAAGACAGGCTTTTTTCTAAACTCCCTACTGACTTTTTGTAATCAAAGACACA
>NW_011226483.1:0-490 GCF_000146605.3 Meleagris gallopavo | reverse complement strand
TCACCCACTCTGCTGCTTCCTACCACCAACGGTCATTCATCACGGCAAGAAATATTAGACCAAAAAACAAACACACTACACATGTAAGGTTGCTTTTGTAATTAAATCCTTAGAGTAAAAACTCAAGGAATGTTGAAAAAGCAAAAATTTTGGTTATTCAACCACTTGGGATTAGTGATCTAAGATACTTGTTACACTGCTCTGCTGGACATTAAGGAGGCTGTTATCAGCATGCCACGTTCAGCCAGCTCTCCCATTTTCTAGGCTTAGATCAGATCAAGTCTCAGGGAGAATCTGAACTCTTGGGAGAGGTTTGTGTTCATGCAAGAAAGCAGAGCAAGCAAGCAGAAGTCAGAGCCTGCACAGCAGCCCAGGTATGGGCCAGTTACAGCCCTCAGCTGCAGTGCTGGCATCTTTAGCTGATTTCTGATATTCAGCAGGCTTAAATTTCAACAGCTAAAAAACAAACAGAGGTCTAATATTGCAGCTG
>NW_011226482.1:0-491 GCF_000146605.3 Meleagris gallopavo | reverse complement strand
ACTCAGGCCTTGAGGAAGATCTTCTTGGATCGTTTATGAAAGCTGTTGTTGGCCTCAAGGTGAGCTGAGGGTGTGAGGCCTTGGCTTTCTGCAATTTGGGCACTGCCCCCTCACTTTTTCGGCTTTTTCTGCTCCCTGTTCTTCACCAGGGAAGGTCACACGTTTTGCAGCCGGCCTGGGAGCCCCGGCCAGGCCAACGGCCGGCCAACCGTGGGGACACTACCAGGAAAAAAGCCGGCTGGCCATCCAGAAACCCTGCCAGGCCGATAGCTGGCTGGCCGGGGGGACCCAGCCAAGCAAAGAGCTGGCCAGCTGGGGGGCCCTGCCAGGTCAAAAGCTGACCGTCCTGTGATCCAGATAAGACAAAAGAGACGCTGGATTTCCTTTGGCATCAAGTAAAGCATCGTGAGACGCTCTGATGCCCTCTCACAATTCTTTCTCCCTCCACCAGCACAAGAGCTGGCGTAACAAGGCGCAATGACACTGCCACA
>NW_011226481.1:0-567 GCF_000146605.3 Meleagris gallopavo | reverse complement strand
CTTACTTTTTAGATTAGTTCCTTTTTTTGGCCCACCTGAGTTTGCTACCTTTTGGGTGATTCTTTTATGTACTTCATATTCTTACAGATCATCTTCTTGTTCTTCAGTTGTTTATCACAGTACTACTTGGTGGTAGCTGACACTATGTATGTGTATATAGAGCATTTCGCATCAAATGTTGTTTTCTCCTCATCTAAAGCCTGAAGTCATCTGAACATGAAGATCTTATAACCTGGTATTGCCCATATTTGTTCTTTCTGTGCAAGAAGCATAGCTTACAAATCTATAATCATTAGCAACCAACTTTGTATTCTAGTGACACTTCAGGAAATCAAGATTTTCTTGTAGTACGTAATGGTCAGTTGAGATTTAAGGACAACTGCAGGTATTCACTTGTAACAAATCAATAGCCTTGACTCTAAGTCTAAATGGTATCCTTGAGCCATTCTAATTTTGTGGACTAGGTCACAGTGGTATGCATTTATTCTAATGGAACCAGATGCATTTTTCAAAATTCATATATAATGTTTCCTGTGCATAATAGGTCTCTTTGAATCTTTCCCCACT
>NW_011226480.1:0-340 GCF_000146605.3 Meleagris gallopavo | reverse complement strand
AAAACTCGTCTGATTAATTCTCCGTGGACCAATTCCTTTCCTTTCCTGCTGATTAACCCTCGTTCCTCCAAATCTTTCCAAAAGTGTGTACTACTCCATACGCATACTTTGAATCAGTATATATGGTTCCTTCTTCTCCTTTAAGGAGATGAAGTGCTCGGTTCAAAGCATATAATTCACATGTCTGTGCAGACCAATCATTAGGCAGCCCGCCCATCTCTCTCACTTCCCCCTTCCCTCTCTCTACTACAGCATTTTCCATTATGTCTTTTTCCTTGCACCACCCTCGAGGATCCATCCATAACAAAGCTTCCTTCCTCAAGGGGGGGGTCTAACCCCG
>NW_011226479.1:0-492 GCF_000146605.3 Meleagris gallopavo | reverse complement strand
CTGTAAGCAGCCCCCCTCTCAGAGATTAGGTCTTTGTTTGCTGCTTTGCTGTGCCTAACCTGCCTGCTCCCTGTGCTTGCTGCATCTCATCCCCTTCGTTTTTCATGGCATTTGAACTTGTAGTTTCACTTGTAAATGTGAGAGCGGAGCTGGATAAGGGGAGGGTAAGTTGCTTCTTTATTTTCTGTTCTCCCAGGTGGGTCCTGTATATTTTGTGCCCAAGTTGTGGCAGCTCTGTAACTGGGAATGTTCCTAGTGGTCATAAAAGACTGTGCTGCCAGCACAGAATTTGGCCACAGGCCTGCCTGCTGGATTAAATTCTGTAGGTTGATTATATGCTATTTGAGATGGCACGTTCTGTTATTTTTCCACCGATCAGGTTTTGAGGTTGCTGAGATGCACTGATTAATCAATCACTTGTAGCTTGTTTGAGCTTGAAGCAGCTGAATCATCCCACACAGCATTGTTAAATAAAACCTTATAATCGCTTTG
>NW_011226478.1:0-391 GCF_000146605.3 Meleagris gallopavo | reverse complement strand
TTTGCTCATGCTAGTCAATTAGGATAATCACTACCTTCTCTAGGAAAGTATTCCATTTAAGAGGCCTCGATAAAAGAAGTGTTTAGTAATCTTTTTATTTTTCAAGAGCTGAAGAAGAGACTTAGGCATTTGGATTTATTTTTCAGTAGATTTGTCTTCTTAATGCATTTTTTTATGTAATAAAATAAGTTTTCACCTCTTAACTGAATCTTCAAGCAAGGTGTAAATCTGTATCAAATTGTACTTTCAATGGATTTTGCTTGTTTACTCTCTGTCAGAAATCGTCTTTATTATCCATATCTTGGCAAAGTTATGAATATTTTTCATGAATAAAAGCAATGCTTTGCACTTAACTGTAACTTACAAGGTTCTCACTGTACACGTGAGAAGT
>NW_011226477.1:0-598 GCF_000146605.3 Meleagris gallopavo | reverse complement strand
CTAAACTTTAGGTCCTCATTCTTGTATGCATGCATTGAGTCACATTGTATGAGTAAACAAATCAGAATTCAAGCCTAAAAAAAAATAATCTCATTTTCTGTTTTTGAATAGTTACCTGCAGCATCATCTTGTTTGCACTCTCCTTAATCAGGACATCTATCATCTTTATTAGCCCTCACTTTGCTGCAGTCTGGAACAGCTACGGAGCACAGAGCATCTCTCCTTACCTGTAACGGCCTTTTACTAGGTTTCCAGCTGCTGACTGCACTAACTCCTACCCCTCACCCACATAAAATAAAAAATGGGGGAAGAAGGGCATGAAGATGGAGAGAATTGTACTTATCCTTGCAAACTATCATTGTCTATGAATAAAGACATCTAATATTTAGAAGTTATCTGTTTTATATTACATGAAATTTAGACACAGGAGAACAACTTAAATTATTTCCTTTTTTTTGGGTTAACAGTCTACATCAGTTATCTGTATTGTAACCAGTTTTATTAAAGCAGTTAAGCATCAACATTAAAGAACAGAGGCATGCTTTCAAAGATGATCAAAAGAGCAGAAGACAAGCTTCTCCTTTTCCTCTCTCAGATT
>NW_011226476.1:0-492 GCF_000146605.3 Meleagris gallopavo | reverse complement strand
CCTAGCTCTATCCTCTTGACACTCTCCTTTAGATAATTGTAGACTTGGTAAAATGCCCTCTGAGCCTTCTCTTCTCTAAGCTTAATGGTCCCTTCTCTTCCCAGCCTACCCTCACAGAAGAGGTGCTCCA
The DNA here is from genome assembly GCF_000146605.3 of Meleagris gallopavo. Taxonomy (NCBI): domain Eukaryota; kingdom Metazoa; phylum Chordata; class Aves; order Galliformes; family Phasianidae; genus Meleagris; species Meleagris gallopavo. The sequence goes on along the minus strand of NW_011226476.1, from coordinate 362 downwards.
ATTCCTTGATCATCTTCATGGCCCTTTGCTGTACCTCAGCTTTATGTCCCTCTTGTTCTGAGAGCCCAGCACTGGATTCAGACTTGAGGTGTGGCTTTTCCAGTGCTGAGTAGATAGGAAGGGTCACTACCCTCACCTGCTGGCAGTACTTTGCCTAATGCAGCCCAGGATACACTAGCCTTAAGCAGAGATTCATATGAATTCTAGCTAAAAATTTGAAAAGAAAATCAATAGCTACAAACTCTACAATTATTTCTAGATCTTAACTAGAAGCAATGTCAAGGCAAACCCAATCCAGTTCCTCAGTTACTCCACATTTTGTCAAATTCAGCTTGCTGAAAAGTCAAATTCCAATATCACAG
>NW_011226475.1:0-373 GCF_000146605.3 Meleagris gallopavo | reverse complement strand
AGACTGGTCTGAACGTTGTGCTGTTTGTAAATTAGCCATTCCATCTGGGATGTGAATGTCAAATTCAGACCATACCACATTGCATACAGGTACCATGCAGGTGTCTCCGTCAATGCCTTAAGTAGTTATATATGAACATAATTCCACAACAGGTAATTATGGCCTTGACAATTTGCCAATAGGTTGAGAGTAACATGACGGTTTGTAAAGCCTTTACTCAACACCCCCACAATGAAAAGTGGGTTCATTGCTGGTGTCTATTAAAACAGGGTTAATGAATTGAAACTGACAAGAAGAAGGAGGAAAAGGGAAAAAAAAAAGAAAAAGGCACTACCCAGACTGAGCAGTGCTCAAAGTTTACAAAGTATCCCAG
>NW_011226474.1:0-305 GCF_000146605.3 Meleagris gallopavo | reverse complement strand
AAAAAAAAAAGAATTAGAATTATTCAAATCAACTGTGTAATGTCTTAAAGTTTTTCAGATCCATATAAAAACTGACACAGGTCTTTTCTGGAATGGAACACAAAGATAAATAAAAGGTCTCATATTAGCTTGTAAAGTCCAAAAAGTCTATGTCAAAAAGTAATTTTTAGAAATGTAGTATAGTTCTGGGGGAGATCAGATGAACAGCATTAGTTGACATAAATCAAATTTTCTTTGCCTTTTCTCTTAGATGTACCAAAGAAATGATAGGGAAGGGAAAAATTATAAAGTATGCAGAACTACAG
>NW_011226473.1:0-328 GCF_000146605.3 Meleagris gallopavo | reverse complement strand
ATTTACATTTAAATAAACTAGAAAGTATGATTGAGAGGGGTCCTCGGAAAAGTATCATAAAATTTAACAAAGCACCATCACTGTTTTATTTCCCTTTTTTTAGCAAAACAAACAAAAAATCAAAAACCAACAAACAAATCTCTGACACCACCTACCAGTTACTAATGTCCTAAGCCCTGTCAATTGGCCTTCCAGTTACAGTTCCCTCCTATCCACAGATAAGACAAATCCATTTCATCCTCGTTTTCTTAGATATTTCTATGATGTTTGTTTTTAATCATCAGCTATTCCTGTCCTGACCAAGGAGGAAGCAGGCTGACCATAAATT
>NW_011226472.1:0-512 GCF_000146605.3 Meleagris gallopavo | reverse complement strand
GAAAATGATTAAAGTTCCAGAAAATATGGGAATCTCTCACCTGCTTGCCTGAAATAAGGGAATTCTGAAGATATGATATAGTAGGTGCTGAAATAAGGGCTGCTGCAGGAGAGAATGATCTGTACTTCTTCACTAAGACGGTAGGAGAGAAATGACAGGCTTAGGCTGACAACAAAAAAATTCAGGTCAGACAGAAAACTCTAAATCAGTGTATTACTGGAATACACTGGAAGAATTCCTGATTACTGGAAGTATTATTTTAATATGTTAATATGTTAAACTGTCAATACACCTTAAAAAGGAATTAAGATGCTTGAATTTGCTTGGTCATGAAAGACAGGAATAACTGGGATGCCCCAGTCCTGTGCTTTTATGACTATAAATGGTTGAGAGAGACAAGGGAACAAACACCAAACTAGGATGTAGGTCCAACCTAATATTTAGTCACGTACCTGCTGTCAGAAATTAGCAAGGAAAGGAAAGCTTTTTTTTCCTTTAAAAGGCATTGGTGA
>NW_011226471.1:0-399 GCF_000146605.3 Meleagris gallopavo | reverse complement strand
AATAAAGTTGGGCATTGCCATCCTCTTGTATTACCTTTTCTCCCAATACTTTTTTTACAGAAGCTTTGTATGCTTCTGTAAGTTTGTCAGTTCACCTTCAAAGAAGGAAATGCATCCCAAAAGTGAGGGTAATTTTTCTTTCTACTCATCTATCTACTGCGTTTGTAGAGCTTAAAATGTTTGAAGAAAAGTGTGTGGAGCCCACGGTCTGAGCCTAGGATTTCAGAAGGTCATAATCCCTGACAGAATGCTGTGGTTGAGATCAGCATGACACAGTTTTGGAGAACCATTGGGTTGGCTTTGTGTTGCACCTCATAAGAAATACAGATGGAATCATGCTGTTCTTTTTTTTTTTCTAGGACAGCATGTATGGAAATGACCCTTTTACAGAGTAGATTT
>NW_011226470.1:0-313 GCF_000146605.3 Meleagris gallopavo | reverse complement strand
AAAGGTTGTTAGAAGGGAGCTTTCAGATACTTATGCCTATTTTTCCTTTTAAATGCGTCCGCCTACTAGCATACCCTATTCTGATAAGGCCCATCTCTCCCAGTTCTATTTGCATCCATCTTAGCACTGCAGACTTCTGTGATTTTTCTATATTGTTTGCTACACAAAGTGGGCATGTTTACTCTTGCTTCTCTCCTGCTTGATGTGGTGTTCTTTTTTTGCATGTGTAGCCAAGGTTTCATTAATGTTTCTTGTTACCAAATCACACTGCAAGCCTTGTAAGAATTTCTTGGCTTCTCGGTTTGTCACTCCC
>NW_011226469.1:0-386 GCF_000146605.3 Meleagris gallopavo | reverse complement strand
AAAAACTTTTAATAAACTGATATAGGACTTGAGCCACTGAGCACTGATCCAAATGAACTACCTCCGTCATTGTGCTGTTAAATTAATCTCTCTATTTTTCTGTTGCTCCTCACTATTTCTCATCTTTAGTAAAGGTGTAATAACCCTGCTGGAAGGAGCTTCTAACTTTTTTTTTCTAATTTCATGACACTTATCCAATGTCTTTTCTTGCTTCTTTTGGTACACATTCCTGTGACTGAATACAGTGACTGAAGAGCTAAAATGTGACAAGAAAATACCTAAAATCACTATTTCAAGTGCTACTGAAATTTTTGAAATTGAGTTATGCCAGTGGAATGCGCTGTCCTCACTCGCCCTGCTCACCTGACATTTTGCATGATGCCTCT
>NW_011226468.1:0-481 GCF_000146605.3 Meleagris gallopavo | reverse complement strand
CTAAGAGTTTAATGAACTTCTTAAAGAAGGCTTCAGGGACCTTTAGTATTACTGCTACAATGAATATAGAAGGCTGTGAAATCAGCTTCAGAATACAGTAATGGGAAATAACCCAACCTTTGTAGCTTCTTTCTGGAAACAATTTCTTCAGTCAAATTACTGTTATGTTCGATTCTGTTTCAAAAGAGAAAAGTGAAGCTTACCTTTTTATCCTATAATGAATTCCTTAATTATTATCATGGCACTGACCTACTGCCATTTACAAGATCTGCAGTGCTGATAATCATCATAAATAATAAATTCTAATCTAAGTAGGTTAACTGCACATATTGAAATGCATGACCATTCCTACTTACTGATATCTGCCTGGAGACCTGAGTGACTGCTAATAATGCTGCAGTGATATCTGCCAGATTCTTGAGGTCAGATGCTTTACGCCTGAAGAAACTACCCCTAAACTGTTCCATGAGCTTGCCCAAAG
>NW_011226467.1:0-388 GCF_000146605.3 Meleagris gallopavo | reverse complement strand
CCTGGGAACGTGACGCTACATCCAGTTGCTTATGGAAGGCCTCGTCAGCCTCCTCATCCTGATCAGGGGCCTGTAGTACACCCCACAACAGTGTCACCCTTACCAGCCTGCCCTTGATTCTCACCCATAAGCTCTCCACTGCTACATCACTCTCCCCAAGTGAATTTCAATACATTCTAGCTGCTCTCTCACAGAAAGAGCAACTCCACCACCCGCCTAGCCAGCCGATCTTTCCTAAAAGCACACAGCCCTCCATGACAACATTCCAGTCATGCGAGCTGTCCCACCACGTCTCCGTGATCGCGATGAGATCATGACCTTGCGACCGCACGCAGAACTCCAGCTCTTCCTGTTTATTCCCCATGCTACGCGCATTAGTATACAGGCA
>NW_011226466.1:0-525 GCF_000146605.3 Meleagris gallopavo | reverse complement strand
AAAAAAAGTTTAATTTAAGGACTCAGCATTCATTTCTTTTGCCTGGATATTCTGGACCAGAAATGTGTACCAGCCGTCAGCTACTGCCACCTGGCCTATACAGAATATAAAGAAATACTGAAAATGTAATAAAACGTCAATCACTATTTTATTTAAATAATTTCTTGGAAATTGATTTTTTCCTTAATAGTATGCCTTTTCCTCACAGTTACCTTAGAATATTCAGTCACGTAGACTGTCAGATTAAGTGTATGTATATACATACATATGTAACATATGTATTTGACCCAATACTTAGAACAAGAAGTACTTTAGTTTGAAAGTTAATTAGCTGACAACTGTTAAATCATACAAAATATATTTTGAGATTCTAGATTTTTAGTGTTCACTTTAAGCCTAAGAAAGATTAGGTTCTGATGCCTGGTAAGTCTGACCAGAAATATAAATGAACTGGACAGGTAAGAGTGGCACCACAGTCAGACTAAACAGGTTCCTGTGCAGCAAAACTGAAGAACAAATGTGAAC
>NW_011226465.1:0-335 GCF_000146605.3 Meleagris gallopavo | reverse complement strand
GCCATCTGCTTTCCATCTTACATATATTGCTGTTTAGTTTTATTTAGTCAGCATTTTATGGGCCATCATTACAAGAGAAGTCTGGATAATTAAATGGTATCATGGCTTCATGATCATTAGTAGAAACATATCTGTTGACATAATTTATCTCTGTTTTCCTTTTTTTCCTTTCTCAGCTGCTCTGGAGATTCTGATATTTTCTTATGTGATATCAGCTGTCTACTGTACCATCAGGGCTGGTATTTATGTTAACAAGGGCTGGCTGCAGGCGCACAAAGTGCTTACAGGAAGCAACGGATAGGGACATCCTGAACCACAGACTGCTGCTTTCCCTG
>NW_011226464.1:0-476 GCF_000146605.3 Meleagris gallopavo | reverse complement strand
GGAGTTGCCCACCATCCTGCTTTGTTTTCTCAGCTTTAGCAAGAAAGCTAGTTTTTCATCTTCTGTCTGGTACTTTGGATGTTCATTCATCAGCCCTTGATATCACGGGGTATGAGTTGGAGGAAAGCTCCTTCTGCTGCATTTTTGGCAGCTGTATCTGAACGACTGTTGCCCATATTGATATCACTGATGTTTGACTGGTGGGCTTTGGAGTGTTTTATAGCTATTTCCTTTTGTCTAACTGTTTTATTATTGTTTCTCCATATTTTACTAGTATTCGTTTGGGAGATTAATAGCTTCTGTTCTTTCAGATAGCATATGCACAACCCAAATGCAAATTTTAAGTCTGTCCAAATATTGGCACTTATTCCCTTTCACTAACTCCAGTGCTCTTAACAAGGCTGCGAGTTCTGCTTTCTCTGCTAAGGTGGTAGTGCCAGAGAACCAGCCTGTTATTTCATCTCTAGTTGCTACAG
>NW_011226463.1:0-490 GCF_000146605.3 Meleagris gallopavo | reverse complement strand
TGGATCAGATTCAGAAGCACCACGCTGCTTATCAGTTGGTAACACAGAGATGGGTGGAAAGTACGCCAGAGCTACACATTATAAACAAAACCTACAAAGAAAATGGCCGAAGTTTTGAAATAAACCTTAAATCTTATGGAGAACTGCAGTCACAAATACCCTCCTCAGTGCCCTCATTGAGAACCACCTGTGAGCAATGAGGACCCAAAGCATCCTGCATTTCCTTTCTCTATCTTTTATTCAAAATGACATTTTCTGAACATCTGAGAATGTTCATATAGTTTATGATTTTTCTGAATATTTCTAAGAGGATTCCCACAAACATTTATATATTTCTGTGTTGTTTTCCCTTCCACTTTTTTTTTTTCTTTTTTACTATCTGCTCCTTCTCCTTTACTGGAAAGAGACTAAGGAGAGACAAAAAGAGAAAAGCTGTATTTTTCATCAGGCAACTCAGACATTTTCTGGTCAGGAAACATAGAATATCTAC
>NW_011226462.1:0-330 GCF_000146605.3 Meleagris gallopavo | reverse complement strand
CTGGTGGTGCAGACGCCAATCCTAGAAAGAAGAAAGCTTCACATACAGCACTGAACAACGTCATGTGGAAAAGAATTCTGGTGAATTGAGAAACCCCAATTCATGGACAGCACTCAGCACAAGCCTGTTTGGTAGCCTACCTCTTCTTGGGCATCACACGTGGTCAGAAGGCTACATTTGGATCCAGGAAACTCCAACAAAGCGCCAACGGGCAACATGGAAAAAAAAGAAGAAAAACAGATCAAAAGGGTAGAAAACGCTGCTGAATCCAAACAGAAAAGAAGACAACGTTGTCACATGGCACTGACATTCCATCAGCGACTGGGGAGA
>NW_011226461.1:0-410 GCF_000146605.3 Meleagris gallopavo | reverse complement strand
AAAAGTGAAGGTAGGTATTTCTGAGAGGAGAAGTGCAGGAGTATGATTTCAGCTCATTTCCTGAGAGTTAAACAATTAAAGTATTTGTGTTGTTCTACTGGAAGTTCTTACATTCAGGATAGGTTAAAGCAGTGCCCAGAGATGTAATAATAAGTGGTGGAAGTATCTCTTTGGGAAAGTGTTGAGAACATCACTGTCTGGGGCCAACTGCTGCTCTGTAAAGCTGAATCTTCAAGCTTTGTATTGAGCTGTCTCCACAAATTCCAAGCTGCTCCACAGAGCTCTTTTCCAACATGTGGATAATAGAACTTTTTAGGCTGTTACTTAACATGCACTATTAACTGTAATTCACAGCTTTCAGATAAAGGAGAATGTGGAATGCAACTTTTTGACATAGTAAGTTCCCTCAG
>NW_011226460.1:0-526 GCF_000146605.3 Meleagris gallopavo | reverse complement strand
TGGAGATGTTAGATAATGTGAGTGAAATGCGTGCTGATCATGGCTAAGTCTTTTACGTGGCTTCACAGACAGTGCCACAACTGTAAAATGTGTTTCTTCTCTTCAGAGATGTGTTATATTCAAAATTTTTCCTCATGCCCTTTCACAAGGCTGGGAAGATGAGGACAGATCTATAATGTCATTTAGGTATGAACATAACATTGTTAATGAGGCAAATCCTGAAAAATATCCATCTAGTGCTTGAACATGTAGTTCCACAAAATTTTCTTCTAGTTATAGTGATCCCTTAGATTATCATGGGCTGCCCTTTCCTGCCCTGTTAGCCATGCCACTACAAATGTTGCTGCAGCAGTGTTGTGAACTATCGTGACTGGGTGCTTTTCCTGGGTTAAAGTTAGTATTCAGTTCACTGATCTCTGTGGAACTCTACAGACAGGTCTGCAAGAAGTGTGACTGAGCTGACTGCTATGGCTGGAAGGAATGGGAAATGCTGGTGAAACTATGGGTTAAGCCTTTGTGAAAGTGA
>NW_011226459.1:0-515 GCF_000146605.3 Meleagris gallopavo | reverse complement strand
AGCTCGGCTAATAGAACATATATTGGAGAAAGAAGAGAAAGTCACTCACCCTGGTCCTGGGCTCGCCAGACGAACTCCTGATGGAGCGGATCTCCAGAGAGAGATCCTTCCCACTGGCAGTCAGCTCTTAAATGGGTCTAGGAGAGGTGGAGCCAGGCTCCACCCTTCCTGCAGCACAGCTGAATTGCCTTCACCTGTGCTCCCGTGGCTGACTCATTGCTCGCCTCAGGTGATCAATCAAAGGTTCAGGCCGTGATTCAGCAGCCCCATACATTCCACCCTTCACGGCGTGAACCAATGATTAGGTTGACTAAAAGGGTGAGCTTTCCCTAATACAGAGATCCGATACACCGTGACGCTTATACAATTTCATCGCCACACGTTGGTAAATTTCAAGATGAGTGACGATGGGTGAAAGTTGACATCCTTCTATGGGCCAGCGCTCATGATGTTACCGGAGGCATACGGTCATGAGGTGCAGATCCGTCCAATGTTCCGTCAGTCCCATGCAGACC
>NW_011226458.1:0-383 GCF_000146605.3 Meleagris gallopavo | reverse complement strand
TTGTCTTCAGTCAGGATTTCTCACCATCAGCAAGTAGTTCTTTTAAAGCCAGCCTCCTATCTATCTCTAGTCTGCATCTCAGAGTGATAAAATAGTTTGAACTACAACAACAAGACTACAACAGACAACTGAGACTGATTCCCCAGAGCTCTGCAATTCAAGCCTTTGAGGGGCCGGCGCAGTTCAGTGCTACAGGCTTGGAAGGGATGAGGACCAGAACTGCTTTCTTCTTCTGCCACTGGTCTCAGGACAGACACTGAGGGATTTACTATGTCAAAAAAGTTGCATTCCACATTTTCCTTTATGTGAAAGCTGTGAATTACAGTAAAGCATCTCAGATCTGAAAGCATAAGCCTTAAAGCACAGAAGCACGACCAGCAGGT
>NW_011226457.1:0-559 GCF_000146605.3 Meleagris gallopavo | reverse complement strand
CCCATCACTGAAGATCCACATCTGAAGATCCACATCTGAACCATCTTTTCTATCGCCGTCTTCCTTCCCCATCTCCCACATGACCAGCATTCGTAATAAACTGGACGGGCCAACATCTGCCCTTCGTGTATCAATCTCGCCGTCAGGTGCACATAGAGGAGAACCTCCTCTGGCTCTGATAATAGGGACCAGACAGTGCCATCTCCTTGAAGAAAAGCAGAGGGACGATGGCGACTCTCCCAAGGCCCTTGGCTCTGGCAGATGGGGTGGCCACATTCCTTGGAGCCCTGGGACCCCGAGTTCCTCATTTTCCAATGCGGTGCTCTCTTCCGGTCACACAGAGCACACCAAAGCCCACGATTTTGCAGCATGCGAAAGGTGCAGCTCAGTGGGAGGCCAGAGAAGAGACTTCTTCCTTCCAGCTCGCTGCTCCTTCAGATCCCTGGTGAGAACAGGAGGGGTTTTGGGCAGGTGCTGGCACAGGTTAGGAGCAAGACAGTGCAGCTGGGCGACTTGTAGGGAAGGGATAAAGAGAGGCAGAGAAATGGCTGCCTCCCCT
>NW_011226456.1:0-408 GCF_000146605.3 Meleagris gallopavo | reverse complement strand
AAGGAATATCCAAACATGGACTATATGATGCACAGTATGTGTTACAATCCACTGATTTTTATCCAGGAATATTGCTTCAGGGCTTACCTCATGCTGTGAAAGGCTAAAAGGGATAGCCAATACTCTACCCTGCCTTGTACATGAAATACTTGAACAAAGGTTCTGTTTTGCTGCCCAGCACCTCCCTTGTTCTATTCAGTTGTCCATCTTAAATCGATGTTCTTTCCAAGAAAGTCTATGCTTGTGATCCAGGCTCAAATTGCAGAGCCAGATGTGGAGAGTCAGCCTTGAGCCTTACCAATTCCTTCCTGCCGCTCTTTTCTCAGACATAATGTTGGTGTTATTATGAGGTGTGCACTGCTCTGGGAGATTGCAGGGAATGCTATTAACCAGTTTCACCCAAGCCTG
>NW_011226455.1:0-404 GCF_000146605.3 Meleagris gallopavo | reverse complement strand
GCAGATCTTGCTGTGGTGTTTGCTGCTTTGGTGTTTTCCTTTCTGGGAAGGCTCCCTTGGTGCGAGCCTCCTCTATGAAGGTGATGCGCACAGGATCTTTGCAGAACTGGCCCAGCTGAGGATTCCCAGTGTGCTCTGGATGCTTCCCAGCGTGCTGCAGCACTCACAGGACCTCCCCGTGTACTCTGGGGGACCTCACAGGGACGTAGGTTCCCTCTCAAAATGTGCTCTCTCCCCCCGGGGGCATGGCTGTCTCTGGACACTTCACAGCCACCGAGGCCTCTTTTATCCCCAGCCCAGTGCCCTTCCTCCTCCCTGGGAACATGCCCCCAGTCCCTGTACAGCAGCGCTCTCCTGCACCAATGCCTTTAGTGCTGCCACTGTCCCAAACCCACGTGCTACCA
>NW_011226454.1:0-462 GCF_000146605.3 Meleagris gallopavo | reverse complement strand
CCTGAGCCCATGTCACATGGGAGAATGGGGGACCAATCTGACCCCCCAGAGCTGGAACGATGATTCTGGTGCTGCATGCCTCCTGCACAGCGCTGAGCACTCAGCCCCTGTCCAGCTCCAGGATCCCACTGGTGGGGCACAGCCACCTTCATCTACTTAGGGAGGAACGCAGCCCATGCTGGCACCTATAGGTGCTCCTACCACTCAAGGACCACAGAAGAGAATTAGTCAGAGACCCACATTTGTGTGCCCCCCAGTGTCCCCTGTGAGTGGCAATGTCACTGCGTCCCTGCCCTGTGCTGAGGACACCCAAACAGCCCAATCTCACAGGTGCTGAGGTGGCATCCCGTGGGAACCTGGTGCTGGCGGTGGTGAGGGACTGCACTGCTGCCCTCATCTTTAGCCTCAGCCTCTACTTCATCCTGGATGCCTGCAGCCTCTGCACATGGAGAGACGAGAGCC
>NW_011226453.1:0-443 GCF_000146605.3 Meleagris gallopavo | reverse complement strand
TTCTGACTTATAACTTTATGGAGAATATTTTGTATATAACAAAAGAAAAAAACTCCACCACCACCACCAGCAGCAATCCAGCAATAAATTTTGATCTTTTCAACAGCAAATTCACAATGAAATGTCATGATAAACTGAGTAGGTTTTATTTTTATTTTTAAATAATAAATAAACATTATTAAAAGTTCTTAAGATAGAAGACTAATATTAAATATATACCTTAAACAAGACCACATATTTCATTTTAACTCTTTAATTCTAGATTGAAGTTAAATCCTTTTTTCATAAATCTTCTTTGTCTACTTCATACATATCTGTATTTTTTAGGTAAAATTATAGATTTTATAAATAAGATATTATTGCAGTTATTTTCCATTAATCTAGAAATTAATACAAATGAATTACTAAATACTTGCTTTTATATGAAATATGTTCCCTTTCAA
>NW_011226452.1:0-489 GCF_000146605.3 Meleagris gallopavo | reverse complement strand
CACACAGTCCAATAAACTCTATTACTCCCTTTCCCCCCTGGCTGGGGGCAGGGCCCTCTATTGTTACCTTCATTGTCTGCAGCAACTGGAGCAATCACCTTTTTGGAGAAGTTCACCTTGGTGGTTGATTTGTCTTGTAACTCTCTTACCCGTGCTTGAAGTACAGGAGTAGGTTGTTTATGCCACTCCTTCATATCTTCTCCATGGTCACGTAGGTAATGCCACAAGGCAAAACGTGATGTGGTCTTACTGTTGTCACTTGCTCGAGCAGGAGAACGTCTCTTTTGATAGCTGAGACATTAGATGCCACCGGCTGGGAGGAAATCAAGTTGATCAGCCCTCCAATAGGCTGTTTTGGGAATTCTGGTCCCCATTTGATGTATCCGTTACCTCCACGGATTTATCAGCTTCAGGCACGGTTGATAGTTTGTCTATTATATCTTCTTGTTTGTTCTCCATTCTGTCCAGCTTTCAGCTACTTTGTAATGG
>NW_011226451.1:0-472 GCF_000146605.3 Meleagris gallopavo | reverse complement strand
TCCAGCACAGGAATGATGTGGAGCTTTGGAGCAGGTCCAGAGAAGGGCCACGAAGATGATCAGAGGGCTGGAGCACCTCTCTTAGAAAGAAATGTTGAGGGGAACTGGGGATTGTTTGTGTGGGAGAAGAGAAAGCTCTGGAGATAGCTCATGACAGCCTTCCAAGACTCGAAGGGAGCGCATAAGCAGGAGGGGGCAACGGCTGTTTAGGAGGGTGGATAGCGATAGGACAAGGGGAAATGGTTTTCAAGTGAGACAGGGGAGGTTTAGGTTGGTTCTTAGGAGGCAGCTTTTCACGCACAGGGTGGTGACGCACTGGAATGTGTGCTTGAGAGTCACTTCCAGGATGATCTGCTCCATGATCCGTGACCAGCCCAGAGGTGAGACTGACATGCTGGTAGTTCCCCGCGTCACACTTTCTATCCTTCCTGAGAGGTGTGCTGTCACCTTTTTTCTCCTCAGCAGGGACTTG
>NW_011226450.1:0-497 GCF_000146605.3 Meleagris gallopavo | reverse complement strand
TGCCTTGAGACACTCGCTCAACAGCCCCAGTGCCCTGTGATGCACCTGGGCCCCCAGGGCAGGAGCTGCTGTGAAAATAAGGCAGAAATAGCCAAGATGGAAACCCGTAACACTTTACCTTCTTGCTCCTGGAAATCCTCCCACTCTGGCCTTTGCACAGCCTGGACGCAAACATGGTGAGTGTGTCCAGGACTGTGTGGAAGTTGCTCTCAGCAGCATGGCTGAGAAGAGAGATCATTCCCTGCACAAAAGAACAAGGGGCAGTTGGTGCAGGCCTGAACCTACTGGTGCGGCCAGGACTGAGGAGATCGAAAGGCTCGGAGCAGGGCCAGGAGAAGCTCTCTGCCACAGGGTCAGAGTGGGGATGCTCGCAGGAGCTGGAGGGAGGAGAGCTCACCTTGGCCTCAGATGTCTCCTCTGCATTTGCCTCCTCCAGGTGCTGCAGCAGCTTCTCTTGGATGTGGAGGACTTCCTTACAAGCTCCCAGAACGGTCCCC
>NW_011226449.1:0-736 GCF_000146605.3 Meleagris gallopavo | reverse complement strand
TTCTGTATGAGAGGAATGAGCAATCGCTGTTGGAATAGGGGCAGTGTAGTCAGTGACAGGAGATCTGGCACTACTGTCGTGGTGAAAACTCCACAAAAGAGAAAAAACAAGTTTGTGTTCCTAATGGGCAACGCAGGCATTTGTTGCCCATATTATCGAGAAGTAAGATGTGGAAGTGTCTTGGAATGAGAGCAATGCAGGTATTTGATTGGCTGATTATTTCCCTTGTCACCAGAGAATCTGGAAGGGAACTATATTAATGTTATGAAAATCTTCTCCAGGGAAATGAAACAAAAGACTGTAATGTGTCTCCTTTCTTTTTGACAGTCTTGGAGTTAATTGGCAATTTCAGAGAATTTGGAGAGGAGACCTTGGAAGCCTTTTAGAAGGTATCGTTTGGACAGAAAATAGTGCACCCATGGAACAGCAAACTCCCAGCTCTTCCAATCTTCTGGCGAATGGAAATGAAAAAAATTTGAATGTGATTACTGTACACTTGCAGTGTGATTTTGTGAATGTAAAACAAGGATTGAGAAAAGGGGGTTTTGTTGCTTTGTGTGTGTGTGTGTGATTCAGACATCCCATTTCTGTTTTTCTATTGCATTTTGACATCTACGCCCAAGGCAGAGTGGGAGGTAGAGAACTACGGAGAGAGTAAAGGCTGCAGAAAGTTAAAAGGAAGTAAAAATGTGAAGACTGGAGTTCTTGAGAAAGAAGAGGAAAATGCAGTGTTCTT
>NW_011226447.1:0-473 GCF_000146605.3 Meleagris gallopavo | reverse complement strand
ATCCTCCACCTCCGCTGCTGTTGGCAGCATCCTCAGCTGTCAGGGTGTGCCCATCACCTCGGGGGGCTTTGACCTCTCCTGCATTTCCAACCGCTACTGTGGCAGAAGGTGCACCCCCTGCTAAAGATGCTGGGCACTGGTCCCAGACAAGGACCTCCAACGATCTCAGGACACGATGCTGGACAGCAGAACAGACTTTGTGCCGCAGTTTTCAGAGCAGATGACCATCTGTGGCTTACCCTGTCACGACAGACAGGAGGGCCTCACCTGGCTTCTCTAACTACGTGGCCAATGTCTAACTATATTCCCTTCCACTCACTTTTCTCTCTTTTCTTTGTTGTCTGTTACTCTCCCCAAAATTCTCTCAGCAGGTCCTAGGGACCTTCTAGCCTCTCTCCTCTGATGGGCATTTAGGAGGGCGTCCTGTGGCCATTCTGCCATAGGAAAAGGGGAACAGAATCTTGTCTGCTTCT
>NW_011226446.1:0-516 GCF_000146605.3 Meleagris gallopavo | reverse complement strand
GGCATGACTGCCAGTGCTTTGCCTTCCTCCCAGAGAGGTGTTTTGTTCCGACTGGCAGCCACAGACTCCTTCTGGGCTGGCGACCCTGCAGGCGCATGTGTGGTGGAGGCAGCAGCATGCCCAGTAGCTACCCTTTCCTCCTCCCGGGCACGGATGCCAAGATTTTGGCCTCCTGCACACTCGGTGGTCATCTGTGCTTTGCCATGACCTTGTATTTTTTTGCATTTTCATGTTGCTGCAGAGGCTGCTGCTGCTGCATGGGTTGATGTTGGTTTCCTCGGTTTGTTTTCCATGTTGTTTTTCTGTGGTTTCTGCCTTGGTTTCCTGCTCCTTCTGCATTGCAATGCATTGGGTTTTTTTCCAGTGTTGTTTTATTTTCCCTTTTGTTTCTATTCTTGGAACTGCTTTTTCCTTTCCTGAGCGTATTCCCCTCTGTTTGTGAGGATTTCAAGTGATTTTGCTTTGCTCTCCTTGGCTTTTTATTACTTACTCTTTCTTTCCTTTTGCTAGTTTTTC
>NW_011226445.1:0-504 GCF_000146605.3 Meleagris gallopavo | reverse complement strand
CAACACTCCGATTTTCATTGCTAAGGGACTCCCATCATGTCCCTATGGCAGATCAGGACACCTCCTTTGCTGCCTGATATTATGATGCAGCCGCAACCATCCGGCCGGAAAATGTGGTACAGGCGGCCAGGACGTGCCCCTGTACAAGCGGAACTGTTGACCCAGGATAGAAACACGGCCTGTATTTTTGCCCTGGAGGGCAGACCTTCCCCTCTTGGTACCTCTGAAACATCTGTATTTCTCCCCGTGAGTCTTTGAGCCTTCAGGATCACCGGAAGGAATGAAATGTCATCAAAACGTTCCAGTGTTACTGTCAGATCATGTGTAACACCCGGCGATGGTCTGCATGGGACTGATGGAACATTGGACGGATCTGCACCTCATGACCGTATGCCTCCGGTAACATCATCGAGCGCTGGCCCATAGAAGGATGTCAACTTTCACCCATCGTCACTCATCTTGAAATTTACCAACGTGTGGCGATGAAATTGTATAAGCGTCACG
>NW_011226444.1:0-538 GCF_000146605.3 Meleagris gallopavo | reverse complement strand
TATTTTAAGAAATATAATTGCTGAATTATGTGATTAATTCTTGCTTTCAAACTGCAAATAGTTTTTAAATGTTCCACATAGTATGGGTATAGTATTATGGACTAGAAAGCATACTGTAAGGCTATTCTATTTGGATAAGAGATCCTCAGACAAAAGAAAGCAGACTTAACAAACATCAAAGAAGCCAGGGCCTCTACACAAGGCTGGGTTGCCTCGCTCCGTGGGTAGGTTGGGATGCAACAGGCAGGCATCAAGATACTCCTTTCTATCCTCCTTCCAAGCTTGTCTCTATGCAAGGACGAGCAGATATCCACAAACAACGACCGAGTATTGAGTGAGCAAGTGTTGGAAGCTAAATAATTAGTGATATATGCTTAGCTAGCAAAAATCTATGTTTATCCATTATCCGTATGTTTAGTTGATCATTGGGAAGATTGTGAGTCTGAAATTCTCAGCCAATGAGGAACCAGGAGAGAAAGAGATAAACATCAAATAATAGGTCATAAAAGACATAACACTGTTTTCTGCGTGTGCTTCT
>NW_011226443.1:0-444 GCF_000146605.3 Meleagris gallopavo | reverse complement strand
ATTTGATAGCAGAGGTACTGGAAGATTGTTTTCTTGCAATTCCTTTTTAGTACATCTACGTTCCCTGGTCACTTCTTTTTCTTTTTTCCTCTATTACTTTTTTTTTTTTCCCCAATTACAGCTGAATGCAGACAGGAAACAAGGAGGGCTAGGGTCAATTTTGCATTTTATATTTGCACCCTTCACTAAAACATCTTAGGTTCTTCAAGCCATTACAAGTAATCACAGCTAGAATAACAAAATACAAGCCTTTAAACTTAAAGGTTCAATTATTCAGGGTTCTCTGCAAATTACATACAAAGCTAACAAATTTCATACATTAGTCATGGTAAAAAATATTAAATTCCATGGTTTGTCACAGATTAATAGGGAAAAAAGATTAAACCAGCAAGTTGTATAAGTAATTTAAACAAATGGTTGTCAGAGATTCTGCATGTTTGGCGA
>NW_011226442.1:0-534 GCF_000146605.3 Meleagris gallopavo | reverse complement strand
ACTTCCTCTTTAATGAACTGATGTAAAGTCCTGTGTGCCCTCCCTGCAGAGTGCTGAGGGCTTTGGTTTTCTTAAGTCTGTTTAAAATTCTTTTTTTAATTTTTTTAATGAGTAATTGTAATGAGTTTGAGTAAAAGACTAAACATAGTAATGCCAAAGTCTGTTTTTTCAAAATATTCTTAATCTACACTGTAACTTTCAAGAAAATTCTTTAAAGTGCACTGATCTTGTTTACAGGTAACTTTATTCACATTACAGTTTGCTTTTTTGATTAAAAGCTGGGCAGATAACTGCGCACAAGTAAAGACTACTTATATATACATGTAGTAGGAATCATATGTCTGCCAGCAGGGTTTCTGACCATTTCTGTTTGCTATTTAACCATTTTAGGTGACCATTTCAAACAAAAAGCAGCTATAAAAAAGGACTCCAACAGACTATAAAGCCATCCTATCAAACTCCGTGATTTCAGTTCTTGTTTGCACCAACTGAACATCAATCTGGTTGAATTTCAACATTTCAAACTTGGAAAGA
>NW_011226441.1:0-497 GCF_000146605.3 Meleagris gallopavo | reverse complement strand
ACTGCACAAAAGTTTGACAGATGATGGATAATTCACAGAGCACATTGCTCTTTCCAAAACTTACTAAGAGAAGGAGATCTCTGAAGTTGCTGTTTTACAGAGCCCTAAAGTGGAGAACGATTGGTGGAGACAGAGAAGGATTAGCCACAGACAAACCAGCCAGCTGTGTGAGCCGTGGCCAATTGCTTTTTTCAGTCTGTGGCCACTGACAGCTTCTGAGAGCTACTGAGCAAGGCAACCCAGCAGAATTCAGGAGGGAAACCAAGTGAGGTACCTGAGCTCCACTGCCTTTCAACGCCCTGTGGGGAGGGAAAGAGGGGAGAGGTGTCAAACAAACAACAAACACTGGCCTTCATACCTCTGAGCCAATATACGCTTTGCCCTGGATTAGCTCTGGTGCTGCATTTGCTGGGCTTCCACAGCATGTGTTCAGGTGGGAATCAAGGCCTCCCTGGAATAACACAGGAAATAGAAACATCTCCTTTAACAGAGTTTCT
>NW_011226440.1:0-499 GCF_000146605.3 Meleagris gallopavo | reverse complement strand
GTGGTTACCTCAAAATTCTTTTGCTTTGAGGAAAAGATGGCAACAAGAAGGAAATGCAGAAACCGTGGAAACAGAGACATGCAGCCTGCTCAATTTGGTGGCCTTCTACAGTGAAGTGACAGCATCAGTGGGAAAAGGAAGAGCAACTGACATCACCTGCCAGACTTTTACAAGGCCTTCAGTGTTGTGTGAGTTTTCTGTGAGCACTGAACATGAACAAATCTACCACGGAGCAACACTGTCAGCCCTCACTCACCTCAGCAGAGGTCAACCTGCAATCCCATCCTTCCTCCTATCCGTGTGCTCACAGTTAGGAAGGGAGTGAAGGAGAGCAGCGTGAAGGTGTTTGCATTCCCTGCTGTCTGCTGCGGGGTTGTGCTGGTGGCAGTGCAGTTGGTTTGCTTTTTCTTGGGAGGGTGGGAAGGAGCTTTGGGTGAGAGGCACGTCCTGTGCCAGAGCATCCTGACGGCACGCGTATGATCAGCAGGTCTGTCAGAGA
>NW_011226439.1:0-554 GCF_000146605.3 Meleagris gallopavo | reverse complement strand
ACGCTTTAATTTTATTTGAGTTCTTTGATTCACAGGAGGCTGACCACAGTAGAAGAAATAAGATAAGTCAGCAGATGAAGGGATGAGACTCCTTTAAAACCATGTCCAGTAAAGCACAGAACTTAAGCCAGGACACTGGTCAGAAAGCCAGAAGCAGCTAGCACTACTCCACCACAGATTTTTAACGCATATCACAGAATAAAGGGTAGTTCAGTACATCCTGTTTTTCTTGGCAAAGCCAACTCCCCGTGATAACTTGATACTTGTGCAAAAAAGAAAGGTAAAACTTCTGTCAAATTCCAGAGACAGGTATTAAAAGAACTAAAAGACAGGCAGGGAGTTAGGAAGAAACACAGATGTTCTCCAACTACTCCGTCATTCTTAGTTTCCCTTTCCCCACAATGAATTAAAAACTCATCCCTTTCTTAAACAGCTAGAGCAACTATCTATAAAGAATGGATATTTCTTCTCAAATGCGTTTTCACAGTAATTGATAGAAATAGTTGACTGATGCTTTTATCAAGTTTGTGTTTTTGCTAATTTTTCATTAGAAA
>NW_011226438.1:0-465 GCF_000146605.3 Meleagris gallopavo | reverse complement strand
GGGCTGATATGGAGAAGGCATCTGTTATTTAAGAGAATATGCTGTGGTGGGAAATGCTACATAGCCCCGATTTCATTCCTGACGAGCCAGACCAAGAGCATGATCCCGAGAGAGTCAGGTGTACACCAAACATGTGGCGTACATTCACAAAGACCGCACCAGAAAGGTACGCCAGCACATTTGCAGCAATGTATGGCAGAGGGGAAAGAAGACCCCTTATAAGTGAATTGGTTAATAAACTTCAAGACTTTGAGTTACATTTAAGCCCTCTGCGAGCTTGTGTTTCAGCCATTACAAAGGTAGCTGAAAAGCTGGACAGAATGGAAACCAAACAAGAAGATATAATAGACAAACTATCAACCGTGCCTGAAGCTAGATAAATCCATAGAGGTAACGGATACATCAAATTGGGGACCAGAATCCCCAAAACAGCCTATTGGAGGGGCTGATCAACTTGATTTCCTC
>NW_011226437.1:0-438 GCF_000146605.3 Meleagris gallopavo | reverse complement strand
GAAAACAGGACTAGGGACAGGACTAGTCATTAAACCATCCTCAATTAATAGATAACACTCAACAGAAGAAAGTTTTTGAAACCCACCTCTTTTTTTAGCATCACAACTAGCCTAGACGTTGCACTCGGAAGAAGGAAAATCCAACAAAAGCCCTACAGTCAACATGGAAAACAAAACAAACAACAAAAACAGTACAAATACTAACAAAATGCTGTTGAATCCAAAAGAAAGAAGACACTGATAAATGGCACTGAAATCCCATCAGCACTAGACAGACCAGAAGATGGGGAAATAAAGAACACCCGGTGAAAAGCAACGGGAGCATGAGAGACATCCGACACCAATCCCAGAGCACCTCAGCAAGCGTGTTAAACAGGACACGTCAGAGATCAATGTACCTAGCCACAGACACTAAGCATTAGACATTGGGATCCAGCT
>NW_011226436.1:0-531 GCF_000146605.3 Meleagris gallopavo | reverse complement strand
TTTGTTGCCCAAGTTGTGGCAGCTCTGTAACTGGGAATGTTCCTAGTGGTCATAAAAGACTGTGCTGCCAGCACAGAATTTGGCCACAGGCCTGCCTGCTGGATTAAATTCTGTAGGTTGATTATATGCTATTTGAGATGGCACGTTCTGTTTATTTTTTCCACCGATCAGGTTTTGAGGTTGCTGAGATGCACTGATTAATCAATCACTTGCAGCTTGTTTGAGCTTGAAGCAGCTGAATCATCCCACACAGCACTGTTAAATAAAACCTTATAATCGCTTCGGAATTGTAGCTCTGCGCTAGGCTATGGCACTGGTGTGAGTCCTTCCTCATCCTCCCACTGTGCTCCTCACTGGCAGAAGGTATCACCATCAGCTTTCTCCTCACACAGCGGTTTCTATCTGAGCAGAGATTTGGTCACTTTCCAGTTTCTCTATGGCACCCCCCTGTGCTGTTGGTTCTCTCTTTCTGTACTGGTGTCCTGTCTTGTCTTCAGCTTGCCCCAGGATGCCAGGTCAGCTGAAAAAGAA
>NW_011226435.1:0-596 GCF_000146605.3 Meleagris gallopavo | reverse complement strand
GCCTGTTGGCAGGAGCTGTGCACAGGGATGCTGTGCTCTCACCTGGCTCCTCCGTGCTGGAGGCCTTCCTCTTCCTCTTGGACATGATTGTGCGTTGATAGCGAGCACTGCGAGAGTCCCCTGCTCTCTCTGCGCCTCACCAGACCGCACTGACGCTCGGCCTGAGCCCGGCAGCCTTTGCTCTGCTCCAAGCTTCACGCGTCACAATGGCCGCTCTGTGACACCCACTGTGACATCACGGTCACCGCCTCACAGAGGGTGTGGGCGCGGGCCCTCAAGCAAGAGGGTGGCAGCCTTGCAGGCAGCACAGAGTGAGGACTCGGTGCTGCCGTGCAGCAGAGAGGAAGGATGGCCTCCCTCATCCTGCTGGCACTGCTCCTCGTGGCAGATGCTGGAGTGCGGCTGTCCCTTGGGCACACTTGCAGCCCTGGTGCCACGCTAGCACTTCTGATCTGAGCCTAGTCTAGTAAAGGTTGCAAGTTAACAGCATATTTGGTGTCTAGTGTGTGTGCTGAGTGACTTTTACAAGGTCTGGGAGGGATAGGACATGGTTTAATCTAGTT
The DNA here is from genome assembly GCF_000146605.3 of Meleagris gallopavo. NCBI lineage: Eukaryota > Metazoa > Chordata > Aves > Galliformes > Phasianidae > Meleagris > Meleagris gallopavo. Next base: position 33 of record NW_011226435.1, on the reverse strand, counting down.
CTATTCTAGAAGAGGAGATCAGATTAAGTCCTA
>NW_011226434.1:0-360 GCF_000146605.3 Meleagris gallopavo | reverse complement strand
GGGGGACCACTGCCACCCCCAGACCTTCCCTCGTGCTCTGAGGGGCTGTGCAGAGGAGGAGGGTCTCGAGCTGCCCACGGATGGCCCAGGGTCACTGTGGAGATGGGACAGGGGCTGTGGCTGCTGTCCCCAGGGGACCCACATCCCGCCCTGGGCTGCTGACAGCCCTCCTCCTGCCCAAAGTCCTGGGGCACAAACCCTGCAGGGACGAGGCTTCTCCATGGTCACAGACACCTTCTGACATCCTCTGCTGACCAAAGGAGTCCTCTGAAAGAATGAAGACCCTGATGGTCACTGACATCCTCCAGTGATCAATAAAGACCTCAGCAAAGCCACGCTCTGTGTCGTCTGTGTCCTTGT
>NW_011226433.1:0-485 GCF_000146605.3 Meleagris gallopavo | reverse complement strand
AACACCTGCTGGCAGATGAGAAACACCGTTGGACAGAGGTGAGGAGAGAATAAACACGACGGCTGAGCTGCCTGCAAAGAGCTGCTGGGGGAAGCGTGATGCCAACTCTGAATTTGATCCGATAGCCTGCTGTGCACGTTCTACGTTTATCCCGCCCTCCCTCTTTCCCACAGCCACACACGGGGCTCTGGGCAGCGGACGTCTCTGTTGGTGGGGGTCCTGCTGCCACCTCGAGGTACCGAGCCAAACTGCCACCTTGTGGGGGAAACGTGAGGAAAAAGCGCAATTCGGAGCCCACGGCACCTCAAAGCCCCTTCAAGAGCCCCCAGCTACTGCCCTGAGCCCTCCGCTTCTCCCCGCTGCCCCTCAAAAGCCTCGGCAGCGCCAGCAGCACCTCGTGCCTTAGGATGCCCGGTGCATTTCACAGGGATGCACTCATCTCCTGCATCGCGAGCACTGGCCAAAATACCCGACCCGGGCGCTGA
>NW_011226432.1:0-677 GCF_000146605.3 Meleagris gallopavo | reverse complement strand
AAGGTTGTGGTTGACAGTTCTGACACTGTCCTCCAAAGAGCTGTTCTTCAAGTATTCCTTGTTTTCTCTCTGTCAGAAGGTGACGGGAGTGGCATCCCAGTGAAGCGCAGCCTTGCTGAAGCACTGGGGAAGAAGGTGGAGGTTGACAAAGCACCAACGAATGCTACAGGTATGCAGCGGGCATTGCAAATTGATGCTCAGATTTTCGACTTAGGCTTTGTGTTTCTTCTAACTAGCACGAGAACAGACAATACATGGACATTCCTTCTATCACACTTAATTCCTTTAATTTATCCGCATTTTCATAAGAATGCTCTAGAAATGATTTAAAGGAAAACGAAAGCAACCTGGTTCTGTTTTCCTGGAGTGCTGAATCTCTTCTGATGGCTGCTATCAGAAATGCGGTCTGGGGACGCGGTATTTGTCCACTTGCGCATCTTCCGTCAGCCCTCCCAAGGTGCACGATGCTTAGGCACAAGTAGAACAGAACCACTGCTAGGAACAGGAGTCCGAGATGCTAATGGAAAGATGCAGTCGGAAAGGAACAGGATAAGTTAGCGATTTTGTGTAGCAACTCTCTGTGGAGGGGCTGGTCTTCAAAATGGTACAAGCAGCTCAGGAGAGGAGAAGGATTTGCCGACTGCCGCTGTCCTCAGATGCATTTCTGTGAACACTGC
>NW_011226431.1:0-481 GCF_000146605.3 Meleagris gallopavo | reverse complement strand
CACCGCAGCTCTGCTGCACCTGTTGGACACAATACAGTCATGAAGGCACTGCCCTGCATCCGGGCCTCTTGCACAAACCTGTCGCTCCTTGCTCGGAGCACATGGCTGCACTCTGTGCACCATGTTGCTTACCACCAGAGAAGGCTCAGGTACCCAACACCATTTTTGGCTTCCATCTTGTCTGAGAACTGCTCATTATGCACAGCCCTCATCTTTGCTTTGCTTTGGTGAGGTGGGGACTGCCATTGCTTCCTCAGTCCCACAGACCCCTTCCCATCCCACACTGCCATGGGAGATCAGGTTCTGGACCACCTGAGGACCCAAACATCCACGAGTCTTTGGGTCCTGACGAGATGAGTCCCAGAGTTCCGAGGGAATTCACCGCTGCAGTCACCGAGCCACTCTCCATGGTATTTCACAAGTCGAGGCAGTCAGGTCAAGTCCCTGGTGAGGAGAAAAAAGGTGACAGCACACCTCTTAG
>NW_011226430.1:0-570 GCF_000146605.3 Meleagris gallopavo | reverse complement strand
ATGCAGTGACACCATCATAGAAGGCCACTAGGTTAGCTAAGCAGGATTTGCCCTTGGTGAAGCCGTGCTGGTTCTCCCATATCACCTTCTTGCCTTCCGTGAGCCTTAGCATAGCTTCCAGGAGGATCTGCTCCATACTCTTCCCTGGCACAGAGGTGAGACTGACAAGTTGGTAGTTCCCGGGGTCATCTTTTTTACCCATTTCTTTGGTATGGTAAAATTGGTATGATATTTCCTTTCTTTTTTGTCACCAGGAACTTCGGCTGATTGCTATGATTTTTCAAATATCATAGAGAGTAGCTTGGCAACCACATGAGCCAATTTCTAAGGGACTCTTGGATGTACCTTATTGGGATCCATAGACTTGTGGATGTTCAGGTTCCTCACGTGGTCACAAACCCGATCTTCGCTTACATTGGAAGGGATGTTACATCCCCGACCCCCTCCTACCAAACCAAATATTTGAGAGCTGTGCAGAGAGCAGTTATCAGGGAAGACCAAAGCAAAAAATTGTTAAGTATCTCAGCCTTCTCCTTGTCTGTTGTTACTAGCCTACCTATGTCACTCACT
>NW_011226429.1:0-499 GCF_000146605.3 Meleagris gallopavo | reverse complement strand
TGCCAGCCACATCCCTTGGATGGATACTTTCTCTGCATGGTCATCTAGTACAGGAAATATATTTGATGCAGACATCAGCTCCAACAAGAAAAAATACTGGTAGGTATGAAACCCATAATATGTGTATTTTAGCGTCTTCCTTGGTAGCTTATGATTTAAATCTGGTTGTATCTGCTGCCATTCCAGGTCACCCTAACTAGACTCCCACTACTCAGTCTACTCACCCAATAGAATACAAATCCCATAGCCAGGTTTTTGTGAAATACTTGTGCACTTTCTCTTCAGCTGAAGAAACAGGTGAAAACATAGTGGGCTGATAGGTAGATGTCATCAGATATCCTGCTGGAAATAACAAACACCCAGCTACCACAAAGTTCTCAGGCCCTGATTTAGAGTAGAGGGCCTCCATACTAGCTCAGACTGCAAGTCATCCAGTCAGGTCATGGGAAGTACTGTGGTGGAACTGAAGATGCTAGCCCAAATTTTACAACCTCTTGTC
>NW_011226428.1:0-442 GCF_000146605.3 Meleagris gallopavo | reverse complement strand
AGGGACCTTTCTCTCTAGCAGCAGTGTAGAGGATGTTCTTCGCATCCTATTCCATCCGTACTGGCCCCAGGGCCACGGCACGGGCTATCTCTTGTTTAATCTGCTCAAAAGCCTGCTGCTGCTCAGGACCCCACACAAAATCATTCTTCTTCCGTGTCACCTGATAAAGGGGGCTTACAATGAGGCTGTAGTTTGGAACATGCATTCTCCAAAAACCCACTACGCCCAGGAACGATTGTGTCTCTTTCTTATTAGTGGGTGGAGACATGGCACTGATTTTGTTGATCACATCTGTTGGGATGTGACGATGGCCATCTTGCCACTTTATACCTAGGAACTGAATTTCCTGGGCAGGTCCTTTCACTTTGCTTCGCTTAATAGCGAAACCAGCACGCAGAAGGATCTGGATTATTTGCTCTCCTTTCTCAAAAACTTCCTTTGC
>NW_011226427.1:0-465 GCF_000146605.3 Meleagris gallopavo | reverse complement strand
GAAGATGTTTGCACAGATTCTGAACAGATATGAATGTAACATTTAAGGAACACAAATCAAACTTTTGGTATCACTGCATCCATTTTCTGAGGGGAAAGAATGAAGGTGGTCACTTCATCCACTATTTCCCATTCTGTTTGCTTAAGCCATTAGGTCTTTGAAAAGTGAAGCAGATTGGCAAGAAATCCTGAAGAAGGTAAAAGAAGAGGAAGAAGAGTCATCAGTTCCTACAGATCTCTTTAAGGTAAAGACACAATATATGAAATAGAATGCTGTGAATAATACCACAAAAATGCTGTATTCCTAAGAAATTATTCAGGGAAGTCAGTCACTGTTCTAAAATTTCTTCTATATTTTCAATGTTTTTTTGTTGTTGTTTTGTTTTTGTTTTGTTTTGTTTTGTTTTTGCTTTGTTTGTTTAAACTTTTCTCTTTCCTCCTCTCGTTGAAAATGAAGTGGAATAAA
>NW_011226426.1:0-522 GCF_000146605.3 Meleagris gallopavo | reverse complement strand
AACACCGGCGCTTGACAGCACCAACAGAATACCCACTGGGTACCAGATCCAGACAGGAACAGCCCAAGGGAACATCTTTCAGCTCGCTCTGTTTTCCCACAGTCGAGTACTGAGTAGAGGACAACAGGTCCTTCTTTACTGGGGGGTCACTCTCCGAGCACCTATCGGCTGGACAAGAGCCAAAGGTGAGCGGGAGGAAGGAGCGTGCAGATCGCACTGCACTCACACCTCTCCCCACGCCTACACCACTGGACCTTCCAGTGACGTCACAAGCAGGGGCACCGGATCCCGGACCCTCTGTCATAGAGCAGGGTGGGGTCCGGACCTAAAACTTCACCCGTTATTCATTCTCACTTCATACGTGTGCACCAACTGTACTCCTCCCCTTTCTCAACCTACCCGAGACAACTAAGAGCCCAGCCACAAAGCCATCTAGTGTGGCTCTGGAGCGGTCCTGTTGCATCCTGCCACAGGCCAGGTAGTGCAGCGGTGAACGTCCCCTCACTCCATCATAAAAGGCCA
>NW_011226425.1:0-559 GCF_000146605.3 Meleagris gallopavo | reverse complement strand
CTTACTGGGAGACCTCTGAGACACAGAGGCAGAGCCAACACGACGCTCAGAGCACCCAGGAAACAACAACCACCCATGCTTCCTGTGGAGAACCACCCACTGGCCACTGAAAAGCAGAACCCTTGCTGAACTGTCCCAGCCAAAGATGAACAAATACCAAGGAAACGAAGCCTGGTGACTTACCTCCAGCATTCCCCTCGGGCTCATGGACAGGATTCCGTTCTGCTGATTCGCCAGCAGGGCCTGCAGGCACAAGTGTGATCAGACACAGGTGAGGAGAGCTTCCACTGCACGGTGGGGGCCTTCCTTTTTAACACGGGGAGACCTGTAAGGTCTGGCGGGTGGGGTCGGGGAATGGCATGGCCCAAATACGAAGGTCTGGGGCTCTCTCAGCTGAAGAGGGGGCAGCGGTAACCTTCCCACTGAAACGTGGCAGCTCTCCCAGCAAAGAAATACTCATGGCTCGTCTGTGCAAGCCCTTCAAGGCACAAACAGACTTGGAAGACCTCGAGAGGATCCTAAGTAAAATTGCACCCGAGTAAACTACGAGGGCATGAAT
>NW_011226424.1:0-603 GCF_000146605.3 Meleagris gallopavo | reverse complement strand
CCGTCTTTGCGTTGCCTTGCTTTGCCTTCCTTGTCTCCTTGCCCATGCCCTTCTTGCTCCCTTGCCTTCAGTTCCCTGATGCTGTCTCTGGGCCTTGACTGTTGTGTTTTTTCCTTTGCAGGCTTCTGGAAGCGCAGCCAGCTGTCTAGGCGTTTGTGCAGTGCTTGCTGCATTTGCAGCTCCTTCTGGGCTTCCCAGGTGGGTCCACGCCTCGTGGGCATCCTTGCCTCTTGCCTTGTGCTGGCCGGTTCGGCTTTTCCTCTGCTGGCTGGGTGGATCCATGCCCGGTAGCTACCCTTCCGTCCTCCTTGGCATGACTGCCGGTGCTTTGCCTTCCTCCAGAGAGGTGTTTTGTTCCAGCTGGCAGGGGACAGCCTCCTTCTGGGCTGGCGACCCTGAAGGTGCGTGTGTGGTGGAGGCAGCAGCATGCCCAGTAGCTACCCTTTCCTCCTCCCGGGCACGGATGCCAAGATGTTGGCCTCCTGCAGACTCGGTGGTCATCGGTGCTTCGCCATGACCGTGTATTCTTTGCTTTTTCATGTTGCTGCAGAGGCTGCTGCTGCTGCATGGGTTGATGTTGGTTTCCTCGGTTGGTTTTCCGTG
>NW_011226423.1:0-486 GCF_000146605.3 Meleagris gallopavo | reverse complement strand
TGTGCAGTCCTGGTCAGAGGACTCTTGGGACCTACCAAATTTTACAAAGAATAATCCAAGAAAGACTTCTGGTGGTAGAGGCAGAGCACATTTCCTGAAACAACCTTACTCACCTGCTAACTATCTTATGAGAAAGAAACCTGTGGGTTCAGATTTGTCCTTGTAAAATTTATTTGCATCTTCCAAGAAAGAAAAAAAATAAAAATAAAAAAAGGATTACTTTTAATGACCAGTCTGCCGTTATTTCCAGCCCTCTGCAAAAAAACAAATTAGGATCTGTACTTTTACAGTTTCCCTCCCATGGAGAAGAGAAAATATTTAGTTCTATAAATATTTGGTCTGGGCTCAGCCACCTGGAAAACCTAATAGAGGAGGAAATAAACTTCAAAAGTTTGAATCTTCTCTTGGTGTCTGGTTCACCATATTGGACACAGAAGAGAGATTTCCCAGGGAAACTCAGGGAACATTAGAACCAGCCAGTGTGGC
>NW_011226422.1:0-421 GCF_000146605.3 Meleagris gallopavo | reverse complement strand
TTGACTGCTGATGCTCAAGTTCCGGGTGCCTGTCCAGAGGAGAAGAGCAGCTACGTTTCCCCAGGGGGCTTTGCGGTCAACGAGGAGATATAACTCCCGGCAAGGTCACCTGATGCTCTCTTCTTTGCCTGCGCTGCTTCGCTTGCGCTTCTCTGCCTGCGCTGCTTCGCTTGCGCTTCTCTGCCTGCGCTTCTCGCCTGCGCTTCTCTGCCTGCGCTTCTCATCTCAGCGTTGTGGTAAGGCCGATCCACTATCAATTTCACATTCTCTCTCCTTATAAAATTCTGTTGATACCATATTTAGTAAATTACTTTGTTTTACCTCAGATTGTTGCCACTGTTTTCAATTATTTCGGGGTCCCTTATTTTCTTTTTTTCCCGGGGGCGCGGATCCGCGGATCCCTCCGCACTTCTAGTCACGG
>NW_011226421.1:0-489 GCF_000146605.3 Meleagris gallopavo | reverse complement strand
GTTACACATGATTTTATTGAGGACAAAACAATTTCTGAAATCAAAAGAATGCAATTTGCAGATCTAGGTTGAAGCACATAATTGGCATGTATTTTAGGATTGCTAGTTAAAGCTAATAAAAAAGATTTTACTAGGGGAAGGAATGGATACCAAAAACCCTAAAGGAGGGAATATGTTACTCATGTAACTCAGTGTTACAAATGAACTCATTTAATACTGAAGTCTTATCTACTTTAAAACAAAAGGAAAGAAAATAAAAATAAATGCAAATCCCTTTTATTTAACTTTTTAGTGAGAAATAAACCTTGTGTTTCTTCATCCAAAATAAAGAAATTACATATTTTTTTCATGTATTTCGTTATGATTTTCAGTATTGCTGTCAAAGATGTCTTTTTAATAAATCATTTTAATTTCGTTGAGAAATTGATAAACTATAATTGTAAAGCCAAATTATATATTTTCACTGTGTTGTTGAGATGCACAGCAAGT
>NW_011226420.1:0-560 GCF_000146605.3 Meleagris gallopavo | reverse complement strand
TTATGGAGTCCTGCGTTAAGCGGCATATGCAGGAGAGAAATACGACTGGGAAGATGAGGGTGCAACAATTTCCTGATACAGAAGCAGGGCAATTGCAGTGGTATGCTGAAGCTATCTGAATAAATAACCTGTGCCCTTGACTCTAGGACAGAAGCAAACCTGCGAACTAGAGTGGATGTTTCCTGAACACTGATCGTTAGTGTCAGAAGAACGGCCACAGAATAAAGGCCACATTGCCAGAGGAGGGGGGAAAGCACCTGTCGTTTGTGGGGAGAACATCCAGCCTAAGATGTTCATCTAAGAAGCACAGCGCTGTGTCCTCGAGGAAACTGCACTTCGTGTACAACTGCATAGATAGTCAGCAGTTTTTACAATAGTAGGATTTCAAATTCTGAAGACGAAGAACTGGCAAGGCAGAACTTGATAATGGGAGATGTGACACAGTCGGAACAATATACCATAATGCTGTTTGGTATTTTAAGATGGGATGTATTTAACGGATTCCCGTATTTAACATCTGAATCCTGGCTGTGCACAGCAAGTCTTTATGTTACCAAGTG
>NW_011226419.1:0-464 GCF_000146605.3 Meleagris gallopavo | reverse complement strand
AATGTCCAGGTATTGTCTGTTCTCGTGCTAGTTAGAAGAAACACAAAGCCTAAGTCGAAAATTCTGTGCATCAATTTGCAATGCCCGCTGCATACCTGTAGCATTCGTTGGTGCTTGTCAACCTCCACCTTCTTCCCCAGTGCTTCAGCAAGGCTGCGCTTCACTGGGATGCCACTCCCGTCACCTTCTGACAGAGAGAAAACAAGGAATACTTGAAGAACAGCTCTTTGGAGGACAGTGTCAGAACTGTCAACCACAACCTTCCAATTCTCAAGCATATTTTATTCAGTGTGCCCCTTAGCTGTTCATTATTATTATTTTGCCATTTCTGCAGCCGGCACGGAACTGCAATTTTCCTCTCTCAGACATCAGAAATACCCTCCATGCAGTCATATTTGGACAAAGGCACCCCAACGCTACATTACCAGAAGTTCTTACCTTCGGAGGCTTTCCGTTTTCTCCAC
>NW_011226418.1:0-395 GCF_000146605.3 Meleagris gallopavo | reverse complement strand
TATAAAATTTTAGTTCCTAGGGAAATTGATTCCTTCTGAGCATTTAGCTTACACATAGGGTAGAATCTAGTAAACAAAATAATTTAATTTTTATTATTTATACCCTGACTTATATATGCAGTTGTATTGCAATGCAGGTAATTTAACAGCTTCTTAATTTGTATTTTTTTTAATTACTGATACATATATATGTATATATTTAACCAGTTTCAGACTTAGCATGAACTTCAGAAGTTCTAAACATTCCTGAGTACTCGCTAGCTTACTGGAGGTTCTGAGAAATAAGAAAACATGAAATCAGTGTTCTCCCAAATCAGTGAGAACAGGCTGCCCCAAAATTGAAAGTTCTTAAAACAGAGACTGCTTAATAAAATTTCTTTTAAGTGAATAATAAT
>NW_011226417.1:0-558 GCF_000146605.3 Meleagris gallopavo | reverse complement strand
AAAATTAATCACTGTCAAGTGACAGTTTTAACAACAAAGAGTATTTATGTGTTGAGGAAAGCCATCACTTTCTACTTTGTCTTAATCTCTATTTTTTTTTTTCCTAACAGTATGTCATTAATTCCTCTATAAAAATTACTAAACTTTTACGTTTATTTATTTCAGAATAAAAATGTTAAAAAATACATATATTAAATTTCTAACACTTTTTAGGACTTTCATTATTCGGAATTTCAGGTAACTAAAAATATGAAAAGTATTTTGTAATGTGACTTAGTTGTATGAAAGCAAAATGTGGAGTTGTAATTTATACATTTTCTGGAATGAGAAACTGCTCTTCATCATTGTTTTGGTGCATCCATTAAATGATGAAAACTGCACCAAGTAGGAACTGTGAATACATTCACATGATATCATTGCTGAATGCAAACTTAAACCAAAGAATCAAGGGCTAATTTTATGAACTTAAGGATGGGATGTGGTAGTCAGCAATATTATTAGCAAAAACAATGCCTGTTAAAGTCTTGATCTACTGCAATTTTTCTGTCATTTCATTCA
>NW_011226416.1:0-513 GCF_000146605.3 Meleagris gallopavo | reverse complement strand
CCTTAGTATGGCCATTCAACGTATACGCAAGCGCAGTCATGCTGATGAATCCCACGGTTGTCTAGATAATGTCCATGAGAATAGAAAAGACTATATTTTCATTTACAAAAAACTAGGAAAAAATAGAACAATGATATAAGAAAAAAAAGACAAAAAAGACCACAAACTAAAGTCACGTAGCACTACTAGAAAAAAAAAGGAATAGAGAGGTAACTACTGAAAATTAGCCAAAGTTAATTATTTTGTCATTCTCTTGATACAAATAAATGCCTAATCTTAGAAAATGTATTTTAAGTGTTCAGCTGTACTCTCAGTTTAAGTGTACAATCCAAGATTTTTCTTTCCTGCCTTAGACACCTTGAGTATGTTAAACTGACAAAATTTTGCTACTAGGGGTTCAGTTCTTGCTACCATCAGATCAGATTTTGCTAGTGATTTAATTTTAAACTTTTAGTGGAGTCCATTCAGACAAAAAATGTGTCAGAAATCTCAAGAGATTTCATGATCCTCTTC
>NW_011226415.1:0-477 GCF_000146605.3 Meleagris gallopavo | reverse complement strand
AACTGTGCAGTTGTACATGAAGTGCAGTTTCCTTGAGTACACAGCACTGTGCTTCTTAGATCAGCTGTGAGCAGGCTGGATGTTCTCCCCACAACGACAGGTGCCTTCCCCCCTTCCTCTGGCAATGTGGCCTTTATTCTGTGGCCGTTCTTCTGACACTAACGGTCAGTGTTCAGGAAACATCCACTCTAGTTCGCAGGTTTGCTTCTGTCCTAGAGTCCAGGGCACAGCTTATTATTTCAGATAGCTTCAGCATACCCACTGCAATTGCCCTGCTTCTATATCAGGAAAATTGTTGCATCCCGATCTTCCCAGTCATATTTCTCTCCTCACATGCCGCCTCAATGCAGTACTCCATAAATACAGACAATTGCTGGCTTATCTGCTGTAGGAAGGGTTCAATGTATGTGTTTAGAAGACAGTTTCTTTCTGTTTACAGAGGAGATCTCTCATGGCTGACATTATTCACACTGTTTT
>NW_011226414.1:0-388 GCF_000146605.3 Meleagris gallopavo | reverse complement strand
AAATTTTAATCTTATGTATAATAATATTTCATAATTATTCCTACCTATAACTTAAAAATTTAGACTAAAAGTTTTTAATGGTTAAATTACAAGGAAAAAGCAAACAAAAAAAAAACCAACAACACTTAATATTGGAAAAGTCCAACCTCTTGGGCTTTTTTGATATTTGAGGAGAAACTGGAAACTAGAACAATAATTTTAATTATTCATTATTTGGTTTTTGACAGGACATATTTATCTATTTCCTTGTATTATGTTTTTTGTTATATCCTAGTCACATTTATCTTGATGTTATGGTTCTCTCTGCTTTTTCAGATGCTTGCCTTCAGGGGTACTGGTATCACCAAAGGGCATTGTATTTAGTAGATCTACATTAAAAATCGCTTAT
>NW_011226413.1:0-520 GCF_000146605.3 Meleagris gallopavo | reverse complement strand
TTTTACAAGTATTCGTTGGGAGATTAATAGCTTCTGTTACTTTCAGATAGCATATGCACAACCCAAATGCAATTTTAAGTCTGTCCAAATATTGGCACTTATTCCCTTTCACTAACTCCAGTGCTCTTAACAAGGCTGCGAGTTCTGCTTTCTCTGCTAAGGTGGTAGTGCCAGAGAACCAGCCTGTTATTTTCATCTCTAGTTGCTACAGCATACCCGGCCTTCTTAAGTCATATCACACAAAACTGCTACCATCGACAAATGTTTTCATATCTTTAATTTCATTTCCTCTCATTCTACCAGGAACACTTGGCACTTCATGATCCTGCTCAGAGATAACCAACAACTTTTCTTTTGATTGATTCAGTACTGCAGTAACCATACAGGGAATATACAAAGTTATTCTGTTTCCCAAAGTCAATTTTCTGGCCTCCTGTATAAGCAAGATTGCAGCTGCTACAGTTTATAAACAAGTGTTTTTAACTTGAGGACTCTGAAGGACTTCCACATTCCAGTGTCC
>NW_011226412.1:0-440 GCF_000146605.3 Meleagris gallopavo | reverse complement strand
CAGTGCTATGACGTGAATTGATTAGGAAAATGAACTTAAACTTTTTGTTTCTTATTTGTTGTTGGTTTTTTTTTAATGTCAAGATTATGCTATTTCACATTCTTAGAGCAATTTAGTCAATTAGCTTATGACACTAATGGTGACCTTCTTTTCAGAGAACGTTTGCCATCCACGTGGCAGAATACACTGATTTAATCACTGCAATAGTTTTACATTGCATTACCTGGCAAATTTTGGTAAATTCACATTCATCTCCAGTTCTTCATGGAGATTAACCACTGAATCATGGTGTTGAGTTTCCTCAACACTGTTTAGTTAAACTATTGTTCAGCAGGTAGATATAATTTATACCAATTTTCTCGCTGGAGCTCAAGACTCAATAATGGATGAATACATTTTCATAACACTGCTAAAATGTAAGCTCAAGAAAATGTGTCACC
>NW_011226411.1:0-478 GCF_000146605.3 Meleagris gallopavo | reverse complement strand
GATTAGTTCACAGGAGAGTCAAACTCCCTAACAAGTTACTATCAAGTCGCAGTTTTAACACTAGAACTACTTCAGGTTTACTACCTGCATCAGTCCTTTTAAGAGGACAAAACTAGAAAGAACAAAAAGTATTTAAGGAAAAAAATAAATTAAAGAAACAGGACTGAAAACTCTAACAAAAGATCTCAAGTGTGTGTTTTTTGTTTTTTTTTAAATCCCAAAAGTGAAAAGGCAAGTATGATTTTGTTTTTATTACCAAACCCTGAAGGCCATGCCACAGGTTTTTGTTATAGAGATTGCATACAAGCAGAGTTGTCTCTATTGCAGAATCTCTCAGAAATTCGGTCAGCAAAGACTGTGGAAATGATTTGCTGCTGTTATGAGGACAGAAATACCTTCCTCATCTACTGCTTCCTGCTGATATTTTCCAAGTGCTGGGATTGTTCTAGGTAGCTCTGGAAGAGCTACATTACAGTAA
>NW_011226410.1:0-355 GCF_000146605.3 Meleagris gallopavo | reverse complement strand
AATGTGCACAGTATCTTTTTTCAAACTCTATTCAGACAAAACCTAATTAATAGATCCTTATCTCAAAATGTTATTTCATGTGAATTTCTCTAAAGAATTTCCTTTTGTCTTTTTTTTTCCTTCTTTCTTTTAAATCCTGTTTTCATTTGTTCTCAAGACATTTCAGGCTACCTTGTAACTAAACATGCAAACTGTATGTACTGAGCTTATTTATGTTTATTTATAATTACTTGAAGTTCAGGATTCAGTAAGGAGGTTATGTACCTCAAAACTGAAGACTATATCAGATTTTCAAAAACAAAACAAAGTCATTGAATGAAATGGAGTCACTGAGAGGCTTAAGTCGGAAAGGACC
>NW_011226409.1:0-500 GCF_000146605.3 Meleagris gallopavo | reverse complement strand
CTTTTGCAGTCATATCCTAAAAGGCGTGCATAGCCAAACACCCTCATCAGGTTGTGCAGGCTAGAAACTGCAATTAAACTGTGAAATTTTTGTGTTTCTTCTGGAGGCTTTAGGGACTGACGTTGTCATGCTGTGACATCATTATCTTTATTTGTGTGCTTTTTTTTCCCAGTTTGAAACGTAACTAACAATGTGAGATGCACTTTACTGCCCAAAGCACAGCATTTTTAATACTGTGAACTTCAAATGTAAACACACAGCAGATGCCATGCAGGTAGGGTTTGGCATGAGACCGCTGCAGGAATGCACAGCCCATTCAAATCATGTTTGAACAAACCACAGAGCCAAGGCAGCTGCAACTGTATCATCGTTTTCTGCAATGCTGATTGAAAGGTACCTCCTGGACCATGCCCAAGCTTGGTTAATTTTTTTTAATTAGGAACTGTTCTTTCATATCAAAACAGAGCCTGAAAGTGAGCTAGTGTATGTTTCTTGTGAAT
>NW_011226408.1:0-468 GCF_000146605.3 Meleagris gallopavo | reverse complement strand
CCCGTGTGCTGCATTTGCAGCTGCATGTGAGTGTGCTGGACAGCCCAGGGAACTGGCGTGGCACCAGGCTGCTTCTGATGCCATTCACAAGGGGACCATAGAAAACTGATGTTTCTTCAGCTGAAGAATAAAGATGTGTGTCCAGCCTTTGTAGTGCCTTGAGCTCCAGAATATGGAGCAGATGGAGAACAGAGAAAGATCTGGCTCTTCTTTTGAGAGCTCAGCCATTTAGTCAGCTGCATAACTCTGCATGCGCCATAAAGACGGGTGAAAAAGACACACTTGGATGCCCTAAACACAGGGGTCTGTTGTCATTTAGGATGGCCTGGAAATCCTCTATTCCCTCTCTGGCCCTCAGCTGAAGCTCAGGAAGGAGGTGTCTATGTCAGGGTTTTCCCACACACCTTACAAGCACTAGCACACATCCAGCAGCACCCCAGGCACCTTCGTCATCACCCAACTGCAACT
>NW_011226407.1:0-615 GCF_000146605.3 Meleagris gallopavo | reverse complement strand
TTGAATTTTTCTGATTCTTCTTTATCGGATCAGAATCAGGAAAATGGAAGTGATGAAGGAAAATCTGACAGATTGAAGCAATCTTATGTCATGGTTTCATGATTTTTCATTATCGGTATTCCACATCATAACATCATGCAATGTACTGGGGTTTGACTGCTGATGCTCAAGTTCCGGGTGCCTGTCCAGCGGAGAAGAGCAGCTACGTTTCCCAGGGGCTTTGCGGTCAGCGAGGAGATATAACTCCCGGCAAGGTCACCTGATGCTCTTCTTCTCTGCCTGCGCTGCTTCGCTTGCGCTTCTCTGCCTGCGCTGCTTCGCTTGCGCTTCTCTGCCTGCGCTGCTTCGCTTGCGCTTCTCTGCCTGCGCTTCTCATCTCAGCGTTGTGGTAAGGCCGATCCACCATCAATTCACATTCTCTCTCTTTATAAATTCTGTTGATACCATATTTAGTAAATTACTTTGTTTTACCTCTAGATTGTTGCCACTGTTTTCAATTATTTCGGGGTCCCTTATTTCTTTTTTTTCCGGGGGCGTCGGATCCGCGGATCCCTCCGCCCTTCTAGTCACGGTAACCGGGCCGAACCAGCCCGTAAACCGTTGACATTCTTGGTG
>NW_011226406.1:0-630 GCF_000146605.3 Meleagris gallopavo | reverse complement strand
CTTTTGCTTTGGACAATCGCACCAGGGCCTTAGTGCTCGGGCAAGTATCCTTAAGCAACTGTGGGACTATGCGGATAACCCTTTTTTCGACGCAACAGGATGGACGGTGGTCTCCCCCCATAATGAACAGGAATTCTCGGTATGGGGGGGCATATTGCGGTTACAGCAACCAAACCGGGAAGGAGGTAACCTACGACCGTGGTATGGATATGGAGCAAGCTTTTCTGAAGACGATTCACAGAATCACAGAATCACAGAATCACAGAATTGTAGGGGTTGGAAGGGACCTCTAGAGATCATCGAGACCAACCCCCCTGCCAAAGCAGGTTCCCTACACCAGGTCGCACAGGTAGGCGTTCCCAACATGCGCTGTGGAATAATGACTCGGCTAAGGCCTTACCCCCGGGTGTATTTTTAATATGCGGTGACCGAGCTTGGGCAGGCATTCCTGCCAATGTCCAAGGAGGACCTTGCTATCTTGGACAATTAGCACTGTTCGCTCCCCAACATCGTCAGTGGCTTAATGTCGCCTCTGGTCTGCATAAGGCCAGGCAACGGCGGAGTATACGCCGCCTGACACCAGACTGCAACGATAACGTTGATTTATGGTCAGCTACTGCCCGGGTGTTC
>NW_011226405.1:0-586 GCF_000146605.3 Meleagris gallopavo | reverse complement strand
CCGAATGGCATTCTGGGTGCATTAAGAAGAGCGTGTCCAGCAGGTCGAGGAGGTGATCCTCCCCTCTACTCTGCCATGGTAAGGCCTCATCTGGGGTACTGTGTCCAGTTCTGGGCTCCCAGTCAAAAAGACAGGGATCTCTTGGAAAGAATCCAGCGGAGGGCCACAAAGATGGTGAAGGGCCTGGAGCATCTCCCTTATGAAGAAAGGCTAAGTGAACTCGGTCTGTTTAGCCTTGAGAGGGGACCTGATCCAGGTTTATAAATATCTGAGGTGTGGCGGCCATAGCGGTGAGGCCAGTCTCTTTTCAGTGGTACGTGGAGACAGGACGAGGGGAAACGGACATCAGCTGCAGCACAGGAAGTTTCGCACGAATGTGCGTAAGAACTTCTTCACGGTGAGGGTGACGGAGCACTGGAACAGGCTGCCCAGGGAGGTTGTGGAGTCTCCTTCTCTGGAGATACTCAAGTCTCGCCTGGACGCCTACCTGTGCGACCTGGTCGTAGGGAACCTGCTTTGGCAGGGGGGTTGGTCTCGATGATCTCTGGAGGTCCCTTCCAACCCCTACAATTCTGTGATTCTGTGA
>NW_011226404.1:0-478 GCF_000146605.3 Meleagris gallopavo | reverse complement strand
TGCTTGCTCTGGTCCCAAAAGTCCAACACAATAAAGATCAGAGATCCCCTCCCTCACCCCCCCAACAGATTTGTCAGCTTCATCCTTCCCTGCTTTTGCTGAGGCGGGCACAGGTAGGGACCTTGACAACAGGGTTGTCTTCCTCCATGAAAGCGCTATCCCAGACCTCACTTCACCTGGCCCAGTCCGGGCTGAGCTGGTTTGGGCCACATCCCCAGCAGGGCACACGGACCACATTCCTCAAGAACCCAGGCCGCACTGGCAGGAGCAGCCTGGTTCTGGGCTTGGTTCTGGGCTTGGGATGCCACCGTGTTCAGGTGCATGTCAGGTCCGGGGCTGCTTCCAGCTGCATCGGAGCTCGGGCTTTGCTCCTGCATCTCAGGTCTGAGGGGGAACGGTTCTGAGCTCAGCCAGGGAAGGGTTAGGGTGGATGCCAGGAGGAAGTGCTTTACAGAGAGAGTGCTGATGTGCTGGAATA
>NW_011226403.1:0-391 GCF_000146605.3 Meleagris gallopavo | reverse complement strand
GGTGCTGAAGGAAGCCACCGAGAGTTAGGGACCTTAACTGTGACCATCAAGGAAAAAGGACAAGGGAATGGCTGTAGTTCTTCTAAGAGCACTTCTGGTGCTGGCTCTTTCAGCTTCACTTTGCCAGACACAGAGCAAGTATGCTTTGTATCTTGTTTTCACCCTGCAGTCCTTTCCTTGGTAGGCAACTCGTCTGCTATTTTGCTTCTCTTGCTCTGATTGCCTTACGTTTTCTTAGAGCCATGGCTGGGGAGAATGTTGAGATGGGAACTGCCAGCTAAGGTCTGGCTTGTGGCTGAAGGGAAGAATCAGCTTGTGCTGGTATCCATCAGCCCTGTCCACAAGTCGAAACAACGGAACAGAAAGTCAGCTCGTTGAGTAAGAAGGAAGA
>NW_011226402.1:0-401 GCF_000146605.3 Meleagris gallopavo | reverse complement strand
TTTGCTTGGAATTCCTGTTAAACAAAGAGTACGGAGGGGAGGGGAGATGTCCGATCTTCTCCAGGCATTCCCCGTATCATGTAGTGAATTGTTCCTTTTAAATTGGCAGAATACTGTTGCAATGTGTGACATATATTCTCAATGTTGGCTATACATATATACATACATATTACTTTAACTTATAGAACTCTAATAAAGTAGTAAGGCCCCTGAAACGAACTATAAACAAAACCCAAACGGTAAAGACCATGAAGTTAACAAAATTCTTATTTTGTTCTGATGCAGAAACAACATTCAATTCTCACAACTTCCCCCTTTTCTTCTTTATACATTGTTGATTTCTGACAAAAAATTTGTTGTTGTTGTTCTTTAAGGCATTATCGTATACATCTCCTCCTCTG
>NW_011226401.1:0-463 GCF_000146605.3 Meleagris gallopavo | reverse complement strand
CAATGCTGCTGTTTCCTGGATACTTTAATGAAGCATGTCCCATGTACCCTCTGAGGCTCTGCACTGCCCACCTCTGCGGCCCTCTTCACCTCTTTGCTGCTCTGCTGTTTTATCTTCACTTGGACCTTAAACACAACTCATGGACACTATGCAGAGAGTCTTCAAGAGGCAATAAACAGAACAGTATTAATCTGCTTTTGTGGAGGTTTGATCATGCTTCTTTGTACAGTTTACTTTTTTTTTTTAAAAAAAAAGGATTGTAATAAAATGGCTTTTTTTTTTTGGTAGAATTAAAATATTTATTATTAAAAATCAAGTGTAAGGTTGACTTGTGGTATTAAGCAGGAGAAATGGACTAGCTGGTCCAGCAACAAAAGGGGGTTCAGTGGTCTGGATATTGTCAAGTCTTTTATTCCTAAACCTTGAAGTGCACAGGCTGTATCTGAAGAATATTAAGGTCTTT
>NW_011226400.1:0-565 GCF_000146605.3 Meleagris gallopavo | reverse complement strand
CCACAGCGCTTCACTAATCATACAGATACCAAGTAAGCACAAATCTTTACTGCTCAGACACAAATAATTGATTAATTGCCTTCTAACCATTGCTTTCTTGACAAACGTTTGGTCCTAACTTTCGGATGTCTGTTTTACAACATGACCATAGCCTCTTAATTGCTTAATTACCCCCCTTGACACTTGTGTCCCTTTACACTGGGTCACTGTTGTGGTCATCCATGTGTCCTTGCACAGAGAGAAGCTCGAAAGGAGGATGGAGGGGAGTATCCTGGAGCCTGCACGTGGCATCCTCACATTCCCACAGAGTGGGACAGCTCTGCTTTGTGTCAAGGCCCTGACTCCTTGAACGTTTGTTAAATATATTTCACTCTTGCCGGTCGAAGGAACAACTTCACAGTATGTTTCCTAGTTCAGAACACCGTACCCACATTCTTTAGAACACTTAAATTCTATTGCAGCTTCGTGAGAAAGTATTTCTTAGATATTCCAGTAACTATGTTCCTAGGATATGCTACTAATAAGTGTATGCTATTCTTACATTCCACATCAGCTAATTCTAAAG
>NW_011226399.1:0-519 GCF_000146605.3 Meleagris gallopavo | reverse complement strand
ATCCATCTGTGAACAGAGCATTATTTTCTTTTTCTATTTTCTGGTAGTTCATTGTATGGTGGGGCCTATTTTGCACGTGCTACTTCTTCTCCTGGTGATGTTCCAAACTTTTTGCCTTCAGGCCAGTCCATGATCACCTCTAGGATTCCTGGACGGTTGAGATTCCCCATCCGCGCTCGCTGCGTAATCAGCGCAATCCACTTACTCCAAGTGGCATCGGTAGCATGATGGGTGGAGGAACCCTTTCCCTTAAACATCCAGTTCAGCACTGGCAGTCGAGGTGCCAGAAGAAGCTGCGTTTCAGTACCGATTACTTCGGAAGCAGCCCGAACCCCCTCATACGCGGCTAAGATCTCCTTCTCAGTTGGAGTGTAGCACTCTTCAGACCCTCTGTACGCCCGACTCCAGAATCCCAGGGGTCGGCCTCGGGTCTCTCGTGAGGCTCTTTGCCACAAACTCCAAGTGGGACCTTTCTCTCCAGCAGCAGTGTAGAGGATGTTCTTTATACCCTGTCCCATT
>NW_011226398.1:0-468 GCF_000146605.3 Meleagris gallopavo | reverse complement strand
GGGAGCCCAGAACTGGACACAGTACTCCAGATGAGGCCTTACCAGGGCAGAGTAGAGGGGGACGGATCACTTCCCTCGACCTGCTGGACACGCTCTTCTTAATGCACCCCAGAATGCCATTTGGCCTTTTTGGCCATGAGGGCACACTGCTGGCTCATGGCCAACCTGTCATCCACCAGGACGCCCAGGTCCCTCTCTGCAGAGCTCCTCTCCAGCAGCTCATCCCCAGCCTGTATTGGTGCATGCAATTATTCCTCCCCTAGGTGTAAGACCCTACACTTGCTTTTGTTGAACCTCATCCGGTTTCTTACTGCCCAGCTCTCCAGCCTGTCCAGGTCTCGCTGAATGGCAGCACAGCCTTCAGGCGTGTCAGCCAATCCTCCCAACTTCGTATCATCAGCAAACTTGCTGAGGGTGGCCACTATCCCCTCATCAAGGTCATTGATGAAGATGTTGAACAAGACCGGA
>NW_011226397.1:0-351 GCF_000146605.3 Meleagris gallopavo | reverse complement strand
CTAAGCCCGCCCCTCCACTTCGGCAGCTCTCCCATTACCGTTGCTCGCCCCCATCACCGCCATGGCGCCGAGGCCACGCCCCTCACCCCAACGCCGCACCTCAGCCACCTTCCATGTTGAACCACATCACTGCCCTGAGTCCAGAACAGACCTTCAGCTCTGCACAAATGCAAGGATTTGAGAGCGCTGTGACAGCGCAAAGAGACCAGGAATGAAAAGAGCACAGGATAGGAGCAAGGGCTCCCACATTTCAGAAAAGGCACAAGGGAGTTGTGCCCATCTCGGGGCTTGTGGCAGCATTGCAGGGCAGCCCCACAGAGGTAACCTCGAGCTGATGTCTCCTGGACAGCA
>NW_011226396.1:0-493 GCF_000146605.3 Meleagris gallopavo | reverse complement strand
CTCTCTCTCCGAGGGCCGCTATCAAATTCTGCGTCCCAAGAGCTAATCCTCCAGGACCATCACCAGCAGCTTAGCAGGGAGCACCTCCTGCCACAGATGCGGCTGCCGAAGCCGGAGAGGCCAAAGCCTCCAGAGGAGATGGGCACACCCTCAGAGCTGAGGATGCTGCCAACGGCAGCGGAGGTGGAGGATCCGACGGCGGTGCTCTGCGGGAAGGAGCTGAGGATGGGTCCGGGCAGAGTCACCACCACGGGAGAGGGCTGGATGACGACGTTGGAGTCCTGGCACTGCCTGACGCAGGGCTCGTTGCAGCTGCTGCCCAGAGGGGTGGGGCCGCAGGGCTGGCAGGGCAGGCGTGGCACGCACTGGTTGTAGCAGGACATGTCTTGAGTGTGGAGGGGCACCTGTTGGGACAGAGAGGCCGGAGCAAAAGAAGAGGAGAGTAAGAAGCAGCCTGCCTTCCCAGCGCAAGTGTCCCAAGGCTCAGTGCTGA
>NW_011226395.1:0-398 GCF_000146605.3 Meleagris gallopavo | reverse complement strand
AAAAAAATACACCCTCTCATATCATGAAAGGAAGCAATTGAGGTGTACTCCAGGCAGCAGCAGAAGTGCCCCAGGACGTCATCCAGCCACAGGGGCAACTCCTTGCTCCAGGCTTCAGAGGGCTACGGTTGTCAGGTGGCGAATCACAAGCATCTTCAGGGCTTGGGGCAAAAAGCTGTGCCCACCAGCAGACAACTGCAGGTCCGCAGACAGTTGAGGTAGAAGCTGAAGTGATGGGCATGCCTGGCCGTATGCCTGGCAATCTGTAGGTCCGCCTCAGCGCACCGTGCTGCTGGTGCAGCTGGCTTCAGCCTATTCGATGCTCAGCAAAGTTCCTCAGGCATCAAGCTCCTCCTGCATCCTCATCTCAGTGGCACAGAACATGTCTTGATGCTATT
>NW_011226394.1:0-610 GCF_000146605.3 Meleagris gallopavo | reverse complement strand
AGCTTTCTCTTCTCCCACAGAAAAAATCCCAGTTCCCTCAACATTTCTTTCTAAGAGAGGTGCTCCAGCCCTCTGATCATCTTCGTGGCCCTTCTCTGGACCTGCTCCAAAAGCTCCACATCATTCCTGTGCTGGAGCCCCAGGCCTGGACGCAGTGCTGCACATGGGGCCGCACCAGAGCCGAGTCGAGGGGGACGATCACCTCCCTCTCCCTGCTGGTCGCTCCTCTTTGAATGCAGCCCACGATACAGTTGGCCTTCTGGGCTGCAAGTGCACACTACTGGCTTATGTCCAGCTCTTTGTCCACCAGGATCCCCGAGTCCTCCGCAGGGCTGCTCCCAAGGGCTTCTACGCCCAGTTGGTACAAGCATCTGGGTTTCCCCTTCATCAGGGACATCAACAGTGGGGTTGAGTGCACCCTAAGGACACCAAGCTGTGGGCTGCAGTGACACAGCAGAGGGACGGGATGCCATCCACAGAGACCTCAACAGGCTGAGCAGTGGGCACAAATCCAAGTGCAGGGTCAGTAGCTGGGATGAGGGAACACCCACCACCAAAACATGCTAGGGGATGAAAGGACTGAGCGTAGTCCTGCTCCATAAGGCCTGGG
>NW_011226393.1:0-581 GCF_000146605.3 Meleagris gallopavo | reverse complement strand
AACTTTACAGCTTGATGGGAAAGTATGAAAGAGAATTAATTGGGTTTTAAATAGTTGTAACTGTATTGTGATGCAGCATGATCTGGAGCACTCGGCTGCTGCTGGTTGCCAACTGGTTTGGAACTGGGATTGTTCAAGGGAATATTTTTTGCAGAAAGAAAATAGTTGGGCCATCGTGCACAGTGTGCTCTATAGACTGACAGGAACTGCCTCTGTGCTCTCTATGAAAACATGCACTTTTTCCACTTCGTGCTGCTTGTTTTTTGTTTTTTTTTTTATTTAAGCAATGCAGAAACAGTGGAAGATGTGGAAAGCAACAGGATTGCCCAACACCACCACAGAGCACCTCATGGGGATTGTCTCCCCTCCCAGAAAGGAGGGATGGCAAAATATGATGGCAAAGCCTGTTACAAATACCTGTTCAAAGCAAGTTCTCCATAAAATAGGCGTATCGGCACACTGGCTTCCTGGGAGCATTGCTAAATCCAGATCACTTGCAGATGACTTTTAAGCTCTGTATTGAAATTAGCAAAGTTCCACGACTGTTAACTGCCAAAGACTTGCTTCTTGTAAGGAAAAGT
>NW_011226392.1:0-525 GCF_000146605.3 Meleagris gallopavo | reverse complement strand
GAAATAACAAAGAACTATATTTCAGCTGGCCCTCAGTTATTTTTACTTCCTGCACTTCATTTGAGCTTGCTGTATATGTCACTGACAGAGCACTCAAAGCTGGTCATGCTTTTAGCTATTTTGCTGAATCCTGGCCTTAAATAGAATCATGTACAGTTGATCTCAAATTAGTTGACTTGGAGGTTGGAGATGGTGATTCTTCCTCCTGTATAAATTGAAAATTCAGTGTTGCATTTCACTTTTGTTAATTTTTACTTCGTGAATAGCTTTCAAAAATATATTCAGGAATCATTTTTAAGAGATGACACACAATAATAAATAAGACAGAGGATTCATGTATTTTTTCTTGTTTTTTTCTGTTTTAGGGCTACAAGAAAACCTTGAAAAGTGCTTGGGCAAGAAGACCCCAGCTCTGATTTTAGTACCTGTGGTGGATTTACCTGGCAAGGAAGTTATTCATATAACATGCTGGCTAAGCTAGCAGCTTAAAAGAAATGAACTGATATCAAAACACACATTCATCCA
>NW_011226391.1:0-507 GCF_000146605.3 Meleagris gallopavo | reverse complement strand
ATTCAGGAAGAGATTATGTCTTCTCATGTCCAGTGCCAGCTGTAACTGTAAGCATCACACAACAAAAAAATATTGCATTAGTTCCGGCACAGCACTGTGAGAGACACAGGGAAAAGCAGAGAGTCTTGGAAATCTTAGAAAAAGGGAAGGCAGGTCTCTGCTGAAAGCAGCCAGTATTTTCTGAATGTGTCCTTTTTTTTTTCTTTTCCAAACTGAACACAGGAAAAACACACAAGACTTGTTAGCTGAAGCTCATGCTTGCCCTCAAGTTTTAGAAGGTACACAACAGCTTTGAAATGGACGCTTTTAACGTGTCTACTTAAATGCATCAGTCAGTCCTTTCTGTCCTATTCACAATCCAAACCTGCTGAGATTCCATATTTGCTACTAACCTACTCTCATGTATACCTCTCTCTTATGATGGCCACATCCTGTCCTTTACAGGTGATTTTAGTTTGGCACCAACATAAGCATTTGCTTTTCTTCAAGAGACATCAGGAAGGAAAA
>NW_011226390.1:0-517 GCF_000146605.3 Meleagris gallopavo | reverse complement strand
CATCACAAGAAATAGCTCTGGAAGCAAGCTTTAGAGCCAAAACAAGATTGCTTGGCACTGATGTGCAAACAACCGTTCAGGTGGTGAGGAAAGAGAAAAAAAGAAAGAAAGAAAAGGTAAGCAGAAGGGAAAAGAGGGCTGGGGAGTAAAGGAGGTTAAATGATACGCAATTGTTAGAAAGGATTTCTTGGGCTTGCTTGCTTACAAAGGTTGCCCTGATCGGTTGGACTTGTTCATCATCAGTTGAAGTAGTTACAAAGCACATGGAGGATACAACTCGTTGTATAAGTTGAATCCAACATGGAACCAAACAAGGAACAAACACAAGAGTTGCGACGGCACACAAAATAGGAGACGCTTCGCCCATGGGCCAGAAGTTGCTTAGCAACTTCTTCGTTATCATTCAATTCTTAGACAACAATTTAGAGCCATTCAATTTGCCACAGGCACCACCCGGGGACTCTTCAGCAGTGGTGACACTAATGTTACACCACACGAAGACAAGGTAGAAAGTGAA
>NW_011226389.1:0-437 GCF_000146605.3 Meleagris gallopavo | reverse complement strand
TTTCAATTCTGCAGTTCCATAGATTTTCTTTTTACACTTCTTAGTGTTTTTTCTGCACTCTTCCTTCTGGAATTAGTAGAATGAGAGATGCAAAGCAGGAACAAACAAATCCAAATTTGTTTAATTAAAATTTAAAAAAATTAAAAATTAAAGTCTTAATCCAAATCCTGCTGAAGCCACTAGTGTATTGCCTGTTTCGCCATTTGGTTTAGATCTGTCTCCAAAGCCAGCTTTTTATGTAGTAGTAATTAGCATGACACCAAATTAAATATTGTTTTGGAAGTAGTATTCTCTGAGAAGATGAGAAAGTAATGAAAAATGAACGTTCAAGCCTTACAGTTCTCTGTCTGCAAAACCTGCTCTTCAAATTTATTTCATTTAATTTTCCCACTTATTGTCCCATCTCCTGAAAAAACATTTGTCTGACTTTTATCTAT
>NW_011226388.1:0-380 GCF_000146605.3 Meleagris gallopavo | reverse complement strand
CCAGAAACACGAAGCCAATGTTTTTGTGAAATTTTTGATTTTAATATGAATCTAACTTCTGAAAAACAGAACAGTTTTAAGGGTGATGCTGATTCATCTGACAACTTGAAAATGAATTATGTGACAAAAGGAATTAACAGTTATTTCTACATGGTAACAACTTCTCTGAATAAGACATTTCCAGGTGGAAATCTTTGTACAGCTTTAAGTAGTTGTCTCAGATTCTCTGAAAACCATTTTTTGGGTTTGTTGTTTTTGTTTTGTTTTGTTTTTTAGGCGGTGAAATTTTATATTTAATTTCAGATATATCCAAGTAGATTTACATGTATATGAAGCTAATATTTTTTAAACTTTTGGTTTGTACATATGCTGCATGTTTT
>NW_011226387.1:0-521 GCF_000146605.3 Meleagris gallopavo | reverse complement strand
TTCAACATTTTACAACACAGAGATAACTGGGAATCATTCAAACCCAACACTTCATATCTGCTAATTGTTTATTGTTACCTGTCTCTGTCAAAATAGCTGTTATTTTTCTCAAAACGTATTGAATTAAGTGAAGAAGGAATCGTTGTCAAACTTTCTATAGGCTTTCTATAGGCAATCTCTGAGGCAGGAAAGGCTGCTCAGTGTGGAAACTTGCAGTGCTTTATTTTCATGATGTTTCAGGTTCTAGTCACAGTGAACGGATTTCTTTCTCCTCCTGTTTGAATTGCACCTTGGAATATACACTAAGGTCTGCAGAAGCTGTAATATAGGGTGTAAGTTAATTTAGACAGAAGAATAATGTGCAATGTAGTATGACAAAGACCAAGTCCTTTATAGTGAATAATTATGAAACAGCTTAATAAGATGCTCAGACAGGATTCTTTCAGTATTCTATCTTTTTGATAATCCAGCATAGTCCTTTTTTTTGAAGTCAGCACAATATTTAATAGCTTTGTTGGAAA
>NW_011226386.1:0-390 GCF_000146605.3 Meleagris gallopavo | reverse complement strand
GGCTCTGTCCTTGCATTCAGGCTCTGGGTCCTTTTTTTCTTATAAAAGCAAGTCCTGCAGCTGGCGGTAACAAAGCCATGGCAGAAGTTCTTGGATAGGAACATATTCCTCCTCACAGCCCATCTGTGTGCTGCATCCTGAGAAAGTGGGAGTGGTTGGCTGCTACAGATGGGATCCTTGCTAAGGTGCCTTTTCCTCTGTGTGAATTGGTGGGAGAAAGACAACAGCCAGGCAGGTGGGGGTGGGAGCCTGACAAGTGAGGGAAATGGGAAGGGGCTTAGCATGCAGGTCATTTGGTAGGTGCTGCCAACCTGGTTCTCCTGTGACAAGAGAATGAGCCAGGTCTTGTCCATGGTGCACTGGATATAAGATTTCAGTTGCCACCCATAC
>NW_011226385.1:0-465 GCF_000146605.3 Meleagris gallopavo | reverse complement strand
TTTAACCTGCATATACTTTTTTCCCAAGGTTGATTCCTTACAAAAGGAACAGTGTTTGTAAGGTCAGATTCTCTCCCCCCCGCCCCCACTAAAAGAGCTAGAACTACAGCCTCAGTAACAGTCTTGCTAATTTTGACTATCCAAGGATTATGTAAGAATGTGATGACATTAAATATTTCCTGTGTACTGTGTTGATTGCTTATGTAATAGTCCTAACGGTAATGTTTCTTCACAAGAAAACTCCACTGAAATTCACTTTGCATGGTACTTTGTTATTTGCAACCTTCAGTATTCAGCATTACCAAATAGATCTCAAGTATCTTTTATTATTTTTAATCTCTGGTTGGGGGAAGCATTTCCCTAGTCCTTTTTTTTTTTTCCTCCTCTCCACCCCAATGCGGGAAATAATAATCACCCATGGAAGGGAATAGCAAGGGCTATCTTTGATCCGTAATGGATGTATTT
>NW_011226384.1:0-385 GCF_000146605.3 Meleagris gallopavo | reverse complement strand
AACTAGCTTTGTCAAGCTCAGGCGTTTCTTCCTTGGGTCTAAAATTCTTCCTCTTTTGTGAAGGAGACGGTAAACAGACTCAGTGTCTTTCTCCCTCCCAAAATGGAGTGCGGGAGATCGCCTGTTTCATGCCTCCCGGCTTTCTGTGCTTTTCAGTGTCCCGGGACAGCTGGCTTGGGCCCTTGTGGAGAAGGAGTTGGAAAGCTGACTGTCTTGTGAATGGGTGATATTCCTTGAGTTGACTTTCTGGCTCGATACAAAACCGTTTCCTACCAAAGTAGCGTGAGCCAGCATCGGTTCTTACTGCCGCAGGAGGTTCTCATATCCCTGCAGCAGTGAAAGCAGCCCAGGAACTCGGCACAGAAAATGCGGTCTCCCTTCACAC
>NW_011226383.1:0-482 GCF_000146605.3 Meleagris gallopavo | reverse complement strand
TTATTTACCTTCTTTTTTTTTTTTTCTTGTTAGACTTTTGTATGTTTAGATGATCAGGGCAGAGAAGTAAGTGGCATGAGAATTAAGTGACAAAATTTAGGACACAAATGGTAAATATCACAGGCATTTCAAGGAATACATTATTTGAAAATTTTTGTGCAAATTATTTGCTGAATATTTATAAGGGTGACAAATATATACAGAGAAAATCATAATTACTTGATAAATACATTCATAATATAAACAAGAGCTTCATTAGTAGTACATACTGTGTAAGTAATAATGCTTCTGCTTTTCATCTTTGAGCTATGGTCAATTTATGCCCTTTCATCAAAATAATTTCATTTCATAGTAGGGAATGCTGGAAAAAATGTATAAAGAAAATTTATTAAGAGTTGTTACATCTGAGACAAGTTACATGCTTTCTTGCTCCCATTTTAAAACCCAAATGGTGTTTCTTGCAGGCATTTAAGAATGACTAT
>NW_011226382.1:0-440 GCF_000146605.3 Meleagris gallopavo | reverse complement strand
TGGGGAAAGAATTGATGTAATTGTTATGGACTTGCTTTTTGGAAGTTGTCTACTTAAGAGAGTAAAAAACTCTTTATTTTTTAAAACTTTACTTTGTTTCTCATGTTTTCTGGTTTACTCCTGTTGTAGATATTTGTAAAACTATATGGAGAACATTATCTGAAGCAATAAAATAGATTTGAAGAAATAGACATTTTAATATTGCCAACTCCACATGTTAAAACACCATAAAATTGTTGTAAAAAATATTTTCTTAAAATAACTATTTAAAAAACAATTTTATCATCTTTTATCTATGTTCTCACTTCTGAAGCTTACACGTAACTAAAGTGGCAAAATCATTTTTCTCACACCATCTTTATGGGCTCAAAACTTACTTTTTAGTAATGAAAAGATGACCTAATATACATTCCTTTGATAGCTGGATTTGGTGCCATAAG
>NW_011226381.1:0-511 GCF_000146605.3 Meleagris gallopavo | reverse complement strand
CTACGGCTCTCTCATCTCCCTGCTAACAACAGCATCTGTCCGGCCTTGCCCTCCAGAAAGGGGACAGAACCACTCCCCAGCACTCTCACACAGCCCCCCTCCATTTCTGGGAATCCGGAAGCCCTCCTGACTACGCCCAATGCGCAACAGAACACCTCTTACCACTCGGGCAGCCAGACACGGAACGCTCTGGCGTGTAAAACTGCTGCTACTGCTCCACACACCTCTGTCTCCGGCCCGCCGCTCTTCCTGGTCAGCAGCTGGCAGCGCTGTGCCGACTGCATGCCGCGGTGGGAAAAAGCCTCAGGCGAAGGGCAGAACCCAATGTCAATCGGCCCGACCGGAGGTGGGAGGGCCCAGCACAGGAAATCCCTCCCACATGCCCACATAGGGAGGCGCCATTTTCTATCCGTCTGCCTTCCACGGAGAGGAGCCGCCATTTGGGGACACTTTGTAACCCACGTGTTATCGCACCCTCTGAGATTGGCTGAGTCAAACTTTTGTAATGTCA
>NW_011226380.1:0-516 GCF_000146605.3 Meleagris gallopavo | reverse complement strand
GAGGGGCAGATCGCTTTCAATACAGGTCCCCAGCTGAAACGGCAGCAGCTCTCGGGACTTTGAGACCACAGTGTGGAGTTTTAAAGGGGACTGAAGCAGCAGCAGCCATCTGGGGAGGTGCTTTGCTCACTGATGTCCCATGTCTCAGAGCACTGCCCTGCAGCACGGCTGGGGACAGCTGCACCTCCCAGCACTCAGTGCTGTGTTAAATCGCTCGGTGGAAATTTCTCAGGGGAAAAAAACCAACAAAAACCCACCCAAACCTATTTTAGGTTTGCCCATATTTAAAACACTTGAAAAAGAATGCGACCGTTCAACACTTTCTCTTCTTTCCTCAGTACGAAAATTTCAGCTTGCAAAGTGAAAAATAAATTCCACTCTGCTGGGAGCCCTCCAAGAAAAATAAGGCCCGAAATTTCTCCGTGCTGTTGGCAGTACATCTGAATTCTCCCGAGGCATGTCTAAAACAAGATCAGTGCAGAAAGCAGGCATGCTACCAAAATAAAAGCCTGCAGC
>NW_011226379.1:0-547 GCF_000146605.3 Meleagris gallopavo | reverse complement strand
GGGTTACCTCAAAATTTCAGTAAAAATACAAAAATAGGGCATACATGTCACCAAATGAACTGGTGCACATTGGTTTGCGTTATTACATATTAGTTACCACACAAGGAATAACCAACCATTAGGACAGTTTCTAATTTTTAATCATCTTTTTGGGTGGCACTACTGAGCCAAAACACTGCAGCTATAAACATTTTGCTTCAATTTTTTTAAAGGCAATTAAGTGTCCAATTCAACTGCTTGTATATTACAGTAGTTGTTCACGTAAATAGTACAGATATGCACTGCTCTTGACAGGTACACAGTCACAAAAGCAGCTCTCTTGTATTTAGTTTGCTCTCTCTGTGGTGGGCTTTGTATGAAAAGCATTCTCAATTTCTAAGCGTGGTACAATTTTAATTCTTAATGCGTTAATACAACAGTGCATTGGAAAAGTACTGAGCTTCTACAAAAAGCTTTACAATTTTAAAACAGTATTTTTATTTAAACAAGCATAGGCAATTCTTATATTTCCACAACAAGATAAATATCCCAATTAAGCTAACAGCTC
>NW_011226378.1:0-388 GCF_000146605.3 Meleagris gallopavo | reverse complement strand
TTTGGAGATAGTCGTATCTTTGTGTGAGCAGGCTTGTGCTCTGAAAGGCCAACCAACAAGCCCAGCTGACAGGGAGCTAATGTGTAGGCAGGGCTGATTTGGCTCTTGAAGCTGAAACTATATGCAAACCTGGGCTTTTGAGAGAGTGCTGGTTTGTTGTTTTGTTTGGGTTTGTTGTTTTTTTTGTTTGCAAGGTGTGTGTTGTGGTTGTGGTTTGGTGGGAAGCTGTTGTGTGGCTGCTTGGAAGGAGCACTGTGACTGTATTAGGTTCCCAAGGACGACTTTGGAGAAAACAAATCTTTTCTCCTTTTCGTATTCTGCCTTGTGAGCATGTGTCTCACATTTTAATCTTACGGAGCAAAATCCATATCTGTGCAGCCTCTAACAC
>NW_011226377.1:0-396 GCF_000146605.3 Meleagris gallopavo | reverse complement strand
CACGTCTCCTTTTGGAGAGCTGGGAAGTGGCCGAAGGGGCCAGAAAGTAAAGAAATACCTTGGCAAGGTTCTGTTGTTGGTAGCTTAGTTTTTGGAAGTGGACGAGAAGAGAACAAACTGTCGTAAAGCAATCTGTTGCTTTGAATCACCAAACTGTGAGACCAAGCGTGGATGAGGTCCAGCACTTGGAAGGCACTTTTACAGTCCCAGCTGTAAATCCTGGAGGACTTGATGAGCTAGATGCACAATGCAGGAGGCAATACTTCTCAGCATAGCAGAGACGTGACCCAAAAAGCAGAATGCAATTCAAGGTAAATCTGGAACCAGCAGTGGTCAAGTGATCCAGGTGTTCCTGTGCTGCTCAGTCCTGACCCTGACTCCTTTGATGGGTCCAGC
>NW_011226376.1:0-571 GCF_000146605.3 Meleagris gallopavo | reverse complement strand
TTTGTGGAAAGTGAAAAGTGTTGTTTCTGCATTGATCACTGACAAGGGGCAACTGAGCTAAAGAATTAAGCTGTAACACAACTTTAGAATTAGCTGATGTGGAATGTAAGAACAGCGTATACATGTTAGTAGCATATTTTAGAAACATAGTTACCGGATTGCCTAACAAATACCTTCTCATAAAGCTGCAATAGATTCTAAATGTTTTAAACAAGGTGGGTACAGTGTTCTGAACTAGGAAACATACTGTGAAGTTGTTCATTCGACCAGCAAGAGTGAAATAGATTTAACAAACTGGCAAGGAGTCAGGGCCTTGACACAAAGCAGAGCTGTCCCACTCTGTGGGAATGTGAGGATGCCATGGGCAGGCTCCAGGATGCTCCCCTCCATCCTCCTTCCGAGCTGATCTTCATGCAAGGACAAATAAATGACCAGAACATTGACCAGTGTAAAGGGGGTAATTGACAAGGGGTAATTAAACAATTAAGAGGCTATGGTTGTAAACAGTCATCAGAGAGTTATGATCAAACACTTGTTAAGAAAGCAACGGTTAGAAGGCAATTAACCAATG
>NW_011226375.1:0-493 GCF_000146605.3 Meleagris gallopavo | reverse complement strand
AGTTTTCATCCCTTTTTAAGCGATGGCAGGTTTCTCTCCCTTTGAGTGATTTGTTTTGTCCTTGTTCTTCGTTCATACTCATGGGATGTGGGTGAATTTCTCCTGCAGTTTTCCCTTCTCTAAACTCTGCACTCATTTTTTGCATTTCTTCCTCTAGGCTTGTCTGTGTTTGTTTGTTTTTTAAATTGGTATAAAAGTAGCTGGGAAATAGAAGGGATATGGTTAAATCTGTGTGATCTCTGGTATTGGCTGCAGTTCTGTCAATAGGAGGTTTGTTTGTTATTTCATTAATGCCTTTCTCCACGTGCATTTTGGAGCTTCCTCTTGTATTTTTAATTTTTTTAAGGCAGTCTCTTACCTTGGCTTTCCAAAGAAATGAGATTGATAGCACCATAGAATCATTAAGGTTTGAAAAGACCTCTCAGATCATTGAGTCCAACTCATCCCCACCCTGCTCGCTAGCCATGTCCCATTGTGCCAGATCTACCCTTAT
>NW_011226374.1:0-522 GCF_000146605.3 Meleagris gallopavo | reverse complement strand
TAAAATGATGTGCCCTGAGAGTAAAGGATGAAGAACAGATAAATCCTGAGGTGTGGTATACCTGGGATTCAGTGGGGAAATTGGATATTGCCCCTTTTGAAGTAAGCATTAAGAACCCAGAGATCCCTGGAAGGATAAAACAGTACCCTATGTCACAGGAAGGCCGACAGGGACTCCAACCAGAGATTGAGAGATTAATAGCAAGAGGCTCATTAGAACCCTGCATGTCACCATTCAACACCCCCGTGCTACCTGTGAAGAAACCTGATGGCTCATC
This sequence comes from Meleagris gallopavo, assembly GCF_000146605.3. Classification (NCBI taxonomy): domain Eukaryota; kingdom Metazoa; phylum Chordata; class Aves; order Galliformes; family Phasianidae; genus Meleagris; species Meleagris gallopavo. The sequence continues at coordinate 245 of NW_011226374.1, read as the reverse complement.
TAGGCTAGTGCATGACTTCAGGGAAATAAACAAGCGAATGATCACCCGGTTCCCAGTAGTCGCCAACCCTTGGACTCTATTAAGCCAGTTAACAGCAGCACTGAAGTGGTATACAGCCATAGACTTAAAGACGCATTCTGGGAAACAACAATTAAGGTGGACAGTGCTACCCCAGGGATTCACCGAATCACCTAATCTGTTTGGTCAAGCACTAGAACAGGTACTGGGCACTTATCAGCCAGATC
>NW_011226373.1:0-491 GCF_000146605.3 Meleagris gallopavo | reverse complement strand
AGAATTACAGCAGTGAGCGGCTTGTGGGGCCAGGTCGCCCCCGGGGGCTGCCCTGCGTGCCCCCGCCTCCCCCTCTCCGCCACTGGCAGACCCCCAGCACCCCTCTGCCCGGCGGCGGGGAGCTGCGTGCAGGGATACTTTGCTCTCACCTGGCTCCCTCGAGCCGGCGGCCTCCTGTGTCCCCCGCGCACACCGTGCGCATTGACGGAAACCACTTGCAGAGTGTCTGTCCCATCAGTGCTGGGCTTCGTCCTCCGCGTGACAACCTAGGGGAGAAGCGGGATGAGGCTGAGTGCTCAGCTCCGGCCCCGAGCGCTGGGGAACCCTCCTCCCTCGGGAGCCTCAGGCAGCCCCTTCCTCCCTGCTCACCTCACCAGGTCGCACTGAGCTCGGCCTGAGCCGCGCAGCCTTAGCTCTGTCCCACACCCCGCGTGTCACAGTGGCCGTTCCGTGCCACCCTCTGTGACGCCATCACACCTCACGGGGGCTGA
>NW_011226372.1:0-414 GCF_000146605.3 Meleagris gallopavo | reverse complement strand
GGAGGTGCTTTTGCCCAGAGAGCCTCTCTCTTTCGCCCCCACTGCACAGGCTTCCCCTTCCTCCTCTTGCTCGCTGTTGCCTCCCGGAGTCCCACTCACTGCTTCTTCTTTCTTCTGCAGCCGCTCCTGAAAAATGAAGGGCGCCATTAGACCTGAGGAGCAACAACCCCACCACCCAAAAGACACAGGAAACCCAACATCCAGGGGGGAGCTCGGCACACGACCACCCAGCCACAGAAGCCCTTACAACCCCCTGTACCCAGTTCCTCCCAGCAGAAACCCCTGAGAGCAGCTATTCTCACCCATGCCAATGCGCTGCGGAGCTCCAGCCGGTGCTGCGGAGGGTCACAGAGGCGGGCAGACTGGGCAAATGGAGCTGGGCTCACAAAAAGCAGCGGCCAAAGGGGCGCCTTC
>NW_011226371.1:0-518 GCF_000146605.3 Meleagris gallopavo | reverse complement strand
CTATACAGCGCATACTCAGCCTTACACACACACACACACAAAGGAAGAAAAATGTAATGTCTTGGAGTAAAATTCCAGCTGAGTTGCTCCTAAGTAGGAGGCTACAACAATGTGGAAAAATGCAAAATATAAACTAAAGCTTCATTACACCGACTGCTTTTTAATTAAAAACAGTAAAGAAAAAAGTAGGATAAAATGTATAAAATCCAAAATTTCTCAAGCAAAATAGTATATCTATGTAACCCTAGGGAAAAAGAAAAAAAGAAAAATGAAAATTAAAAAAAAAAAAGCATATTGCTGTTACAGTATCCTCCTACGATTCAGAAGAAAAATATTGAATTACTAGAGGATGCAAAAGGTGAACATTTTATCCCATAGGTAAAATATAAACCGGGTAGATGTGATATACTCTTTCAGCTGCAAAATAGACTAGAATTTCTTAAAAATTTAAATATTTTTATACGAAATAACCCAATTAAATGTATTATTAAGGTATCCTCTTGATGATAGACTTTTAG
>NW_011226370.1:0-414 GCF_000146605.3 Meleagris gallopavo | reverse complement strand
AAAAATTCTGCTATGCTAGCCAACATAGTTATAACCTAATATAATCAACTCAAGAAACCTCCAAATAGGGTTTAGAAGGATATTCGGAAAAATAGACAAAAACATAAGTAAGGCTGATTTTCTGAAGCTTTTCCTCAGCCATGCTTCAAGAAACTCTGTTTCTGGTTTAACTGTTAGTTATATCAAAATAAACAAGACAAAAATTTAGTAAAAAGAAACGATATTTTAATTTCTCTTTAAGTAGGTCTGTAGTTTTTCATAATAATTTCATTGTGCCCGCAGGTGAACCAAAGGGAACCAGTACAGTGATAGACCACAGTGAAGGGCCATGCTATTACAGCTTCCTCTGCCCTCATCCAGCTGCTCAGCTTTGCACCACTAGGAAATAACCTACTTTTGTGGCAATGTCATTAC
>NW_011226369.1:0-433 GCF_000146605.3 Meleagris gallopavo | reverse complement strand
AGACTCCCAGCAGAGGAAGATCTCAGCAATGGGCTGTCCTTACCATCGCGACCAGAGCGGAGAAGATGCTCTCCCAGGTCACAGCCAACACCCCTTCCTTCTCCACCTCCCGCTCCTTCGGCTTCTTTGGGCGGGCCTTCACCAAGGAACGAAGGAAGGTGATGAGCTTGCCGCGTTCTTTGGCGCTGCACAACAAAATGGAGAAAACAGGTCATTCCAGGTTTGGCTCAGTTGGACGAGGCCGAGCACAACACATTCGACACGTCAAAACGGGAAGAACATTACCAACAAGTACATACAAAAACGGATTTTCCCCATCCCCCCATCCCTGGAGGAGGCCAAGGCCAGGATGGATGGGGCTGTTGGCAGCCTGGTCTAGTCCCGCATGAAATGTGGAAGCTGGCAGCCCAGCCTCAGGCACAGGGGTTGGAGC
>NW_011226368.1:0-479 GCF_000146605.3 Meleagris gallopavo | reverse complement strand
AGCGAAGGCAGAGCTGGCGCTGGGGCTGCCAGGCCTCTCAAGCTTCCGCGAGGCAGTGGCTGCCCCAGGCTGACCCCGTGAGGACCGCTCCGACCCCGAAGGATGGTCTGGGGGCCGGGGGTGGGTGTTGATGCCCAGGGCGGCCGGGGGCTGGCAGGGGCCGCCCTGGTGGTGCCGTGCGACCGCTGGGCAGGTGGTCACGGTCGTTGGCATCATCTCCAGCTGCCAGGGCCCTTGAGGAGAGCAGGACACCCGTCCGAGGGCAAGCTGTGGCCGCGGACATCGCGCTGGGCTCCATCAGCTGCAGCCAGGCGCCTGCGGAGAGAGGAACGTGCTGAGGGCACAGCAGAGCCCCTGCTCTCCTTCCTCAATGGCAAAGAGCCGCCCTCGGCTCTCAGCCCGTCTCGGGCCCAGCGCTGAGAACGGGCTGCAGGAATGGCCGTGCCAATTCACACGTCTGACAGCGTCGATCTCAGACC
>NW_011226367.1:0-408 GCF_000146605.3 Meleagris gallopavo | reverse complement strand
CAGCTCTCAGAATCCAAGGACTATTAGCACAAACCCCGCCTCTGGAATTTCCAGTTCATCCATTCAAGGAGGGGACTGGGTCCTGATCCAGACGTGGAAGGAGTCAAAACTACAGCCTGACTGGGAAGGACCATTCCAAGTACTTCTAACGACTGAAACAGCTGTGAGGACGGCTGAGAAGGGATGGACTCACTACACTCGGGTAAAAGCATCTACTAGCCCTGAGGCATGGGAAGCAGTTGTCACAGAAGAACCTTTAAAGATAAAAATTAGGAAAAGGAAATTGTGAAGTCATTTTAAACTAATCTTTTAACTTGCCTTCAAATAAGTAAAATTGTTATATGTAAGTGAAAGCTGGGGGAGGGGGGTAATATAGCTTATATAGAATTAATGCCTAAAAAGAATTTC
>NW_011226366.1:0-481 GCF_000146605.3 Meleagris gallopavo | reverse complement strand
CATCCACCCAACTGATGCCTCAGGTCTGAAATGAGAAAGCCTCTGTTGACGATGTAGTGCCCAATTTAAAGCAATATCACCTGTCAGTTTGATAAAAAACCTTAGGAGAAAAATCCCTTCTCAAGGCCAGGGAAAAAAAAAAGTACATCTAAAATAAATGCTAACCATAGAAAAAAAAGTTAAAGCAAATGGCTGAGAATTATTTTTACGGTTCTATTTACTGGGACTAGTCCTCACACATAAATTACTGCTTATTTGTGGCTTGAACAGAATGGCCAGGAGGGAAGCTTGCAGGCCACCAAAGATGCAAACTTCTTGCATTTTTTTTATCATGGCTGGTGAAATGCATAGTGTGAAAGGTGCATTTACTCAGTTCCCTTGAGTCTCTGATTTTCTTTCTGACTGTATCTTATTTTTTCACTGTATTTATCTTTTGTCCTTGCCCTCCTGAAATTTTCTTGCAATTCAACTTATAGAAACT
>NW_011226365.1:0-582 GCF_000146605.3 Meleagris gallopavo | reverse complement strand
ACTGCAGCATGTATATCACATATACAGGCATGTCTACACTGAATCACTTCCGCTTAGCAGGTTCCTTGATCTGGCTTGGTTTGAGGTCCAGGATACATGACTTTTTGGGTATCTAAATGCTCATTTACTTATGGTTAAGAATTAGGTCAGGATCAGGTTGTGGCTTTAAGGCTTTAACATCACACAAACAGCACGATAGCAGCTTTGAAATGCTCTAAGATTTTTGACTCCAGTCCTGCACACAGAGTTTGGCTACTAGCATCTAGCAACTGTCTCCTATTTATATTTAATTTCGTTGGGTTTTTTTTTTCTATCTTTTTCTTTTCTTTTTTTCTTTTTAATCTGGGAAGAACTATAATTATTCAGCTATTAAAATACAGCTGAAATTCTTGTGCTTCCTCTCAAAAAGCAATGACATTGGTGAACAAACTAGAAATGATAGCTTAGGGATCCCTTTTGAATAGATTTTTTATATCTGCTGTTTTAATACCATCATATATATCAGTTACAATAAATGCTTTGCATATAAAATGCATTTACAAACAGAACCGAAAAGATAAGAGTAATTAAATAAATAATGAC
>NW_011226364.1:0-437 GCF_000146605.3 Meleagris gallopavo | reverse complement strand
AACAATTATGATAGGTGCTGCAAAAGAAACTCCTCTTCACTTTCAGATGGAAAGTCAATGACTGTGTGCAATTTATCCTGTAAAAGTGTGGGGCCTTCTTCCACTTCAATGTCTCTGCTGTCTGACACAACGGGAGAGCTGCTGTGGCCTCGTGTCCGTGCCTGTGCCTCCTCCAGTGTGAGCAGCTTTGTGGAAGGAGAAGACACCCACAGGGACTTGGGCCACAATAAAGAACTGTGTCCTGTAAAGGACAAGCACAGATAAGAGGGAGGATCAGCAAGCAGCAGCACGGCCATCGCAGATCTGGGGGAGGTGCTGTATTTTTCTAAGTCTTGGCTATCCTAGCCACTGGAAGATGATGTCAAAATAACCATTCTGTTTACAGATTCACCCTTTGGATCTCTATAAAAAAACCCAACTTAAACAGAATGAAGACC
>NW_011226363.1:0-361 GCF_000146605.3 Meleagris gallopavo | reverse complement strand
CCAATGGTAATTACACTGGGAGACATGCAGCTCTGTTCCCCAAGCAGAACAATATACAATAATAGAAATAGGGGGAAAAAAAAAGACAAGAAAAAAACAGAAAATGAAGAAAAAAGAGATGAGGAGGGCAATCAATGGGCCACAGTTCATTTAATTACTGTATAGTAGGTTTCAAATACTTAATGGAAATGTCATTTTGATTTAATGGAACATCTAGTGCATCTCTGTTTAATGTACTGCTCCATCAAATCAGCTCCATGTCCTATTTATGCTGCCTCAATACTGTAATAAAAGTTCAATCAGATTGTCAGAAAAAATAACATTTAATTTATTTAAATGCATACAATGTGTATTCCTCCTA
>NW_011226362.1:0-416 GCF_000146605.3 Meleagris gallopavo | reverse complement strand
CTTGCATGCAGCTTGTGGTCTCTCACCACTTGTCCTCCCTGTCCCCAGGCCCTTCTAACAGATACAAACTAGTATTTCCTACCTGGGGTATGGAAGATGGGTGCTTGTTAGCAGTCAGTGAAAATACTCTACGAGAGAGAGAGGGCTTTTAGTAGACTGCTAACCAGTGACCACAACAAGAACTAACAGAAGAGAAGATATGTTTCCTTGGGCATTCAGGTGAAAATCATTCCTGACTGCTTTTTCATTCACCAGAAAAATCCGTTGATTGATGAGAAACCTGTTTCTCATAATTTGAAGCTGGTAGACTTTGGGCTCTGTGCAAAGCCAAAGGTAAGAGTATCTTAAATCAAATATAACGTGCCCCCAAGTAATGCATGTTTGACCACAGTGTGCAACAGGGACTTGCCCAAACA
>NW_011226361.1:0-395 GCF_000146605.3 Meleagris gallopavo | reverse complement strand
GGTCCCCCGCTGTCAAAGATGGTTTCCTTCCATCTAACCCGAGTTTTCCCTCCTTCTTTCCTCCAGCTCCCCTTTAGGTATGGAAAGGCTGTTAGCAGCTCACCTGGGAGCCTTGGCTCCTCCGCGCTGAACAGCCCCAGCTCTCAGCCTGGCCTTGGAGGAGAGCTGTTGGATCCTTGGCTTCTTGGTGTTTTGGGGCCGGCCTCTGGATGTGCTCCAACGGCTCCGTGTCTCTTCTGCCCTCAGGACTCTTCCTATGGACGCAGCGCTCCAGGTGAGGCCTCTTCAGCACGGGGCATTGCCTCCCATTTCTCGCCCCATTCCCGCCTTTGGCCTTTTTTGGCTCCCGCCTTTTTGGCTCCCGCCTTTTTTGGCTCCCGCCTTTTTGGCTCCCG
>NW_011226360.1:0-563 GCF_000146605.3 Meleagris gallopavo | reverse complement strand
TACAAGCTGGGCGTGGAAGCCCTTGGGAGCAGCCCTGCGGAGGACTCGGGGATCCTGGTGGACAAAGAGCTGGACATAAGCCAGTAGTGTGCACTTGCAGCCCAGAAGGCCAACTGTATCCTGGGCTGCATTCAAAGAGGAGCGACCAGCAGGGAGAGGGAGGTGATTGTCCCCCTCGACTCGGCTCTGGTGTGGGGGCCCTATGTGCAGCACTGCGTCCAGGCCTGGGGCTCCAGCACGGGAATGATGTGGAGCTTTTGGAGCAGGTCCAGAGAAGGGCCACGAAGATGATCAGAGGGCTGGAGCACCTCTCTTAGAAAGAAATGTTGAGGGAACTGGGATTGTTTCTGTGGGAGAAGAGAAAGCTCTGGAGATAGCTCATGACAGCCTTCCAAGACTCGAAGGGAGCGCATAAGCAGGAGGGGGCAACGGCTGTTTAGGAGGGTGGATAGCGATAGGCCAAGGGGAAATGGTTTTCAAGTGAGACAGGGGAGGTTTAGGTTGGTTATTAGGAGGCAGCTTTTCACGCACAGGGTGGTGACGCACTGGAACTGTGTGCTTGA
>NW_011226359.1:0-411 GCF_000146605.3 Meleagris gallopavo | reverse complement strand
AGAAGAGCAGCTACGTTTCCCCCTAGGGGGCTTTGCGGTCAACGAGGAGATATACTCCCGGCAAGGTCACCTGATGCTCTCTTCTTTGCCTGCGCTGCTTCGCCTTGCGCTTCTCTGCCTGCGCTGCTTCGCTTGCGCTTCTCTGCCTGCGCTTCTCGCCTGCGCTTCTCTGCCTGCGCTTCTCATCTCAGCGTTGTGGTAAGGCCGATCCACTATCAATTTCACATTCTCTCTCCTTATAAAATTCTGTTGATACCATATTTAGTAAATTACTTTGTTTTACCTCAGATTGTTGCCACTGTTTTCAATTATTTCGGGGTCCCTTATTTTCTTTTTTTTTCCGGGGGGCGCGGATCCGCGGATCCCTCCGCCCTTCTAGTCACGGAACCGGGCCGAACCAGCCCGTAAACC
>NW_011226358.1:0-473 GCF_000146605.3 Meleagris gallopavo | reverse complement strand
AGCCTGATGACTGATTCCAGCTGTGCGTGCCAGCGATCTGAAAGATAATGAGTTCCTACTGGCTTGATATAAATAGATGGCGAGGGGAAGACTTTATCTTTGCCCCTCTCTGTCGGGAGAGTTCATTCCTTATCAGTCCAAGAGCATCTGTGTGAGGTGAAACAAGAAAGAGATGTTATGAATGCCTATGGGGAAAGCTGCACTTGAAGCTGGTATCCTACTGCGTCCTGGAGAACCCACATGTGATGTGGGGCTCCCATCCAGCCTCTGGCAGTTGGCTGGGGGCAGCTTTCCCCTGTAGCAGCACTTGCCTCCCCCAGGCCACTGTGTTTAATCTATTTAAAGCTCTTTAATCAAAACCTATGGCTATGTACCCTGGTGTCAATGGCCCAGCTTCTGTTTGTTTTGTTTTTTACTATTTTATGTCCACAGCATGGGATAGACTTAATTGCCAAGGGCTGGAAGCAGGGCTG
>NW_011226357.1:0-496 GCF_000146605.3 Meleagris gallopavo | reverse complement strand
TTGAAGGAGTACAGTGAACCAAGGCTTTCAGTCCTCGCACCCAGATTGGCACGTGTGGATAAGGGCATCTGTTTATGTACGTTTATTTTCTTGCTTGTGATGTCAGGCTGAGTGACAGCTCACAGCTGAGCTTGCGGTTAGCAAGACACACAATAGCTGGAGATGCACTTCTGTGTGTCACTAAAACGTGAGCTTTGTGGCTGCCACGAGCAAAGAAACAGAGAGTTTGTGTGTTTTATTTCTGTGTTTGGCTGAGCGGCTAGAGCAGGGCAAGGAGGCAGATTGGGACGCGCTGCTTTCCAAATACTGTGCTGTTTGCTGGCAGTGCTTCTGGTGTGGGAAATTCTGTCCCTGTGAGGTGTAAACCCTTTGCTTAGTTGACTTGTTGCAGCAGGTTTCTTTCTCCTGCTGAAGCCTTCCTGAGCGCTTCTGTACACAGCCATGGCCTTTGCCTCTTTCTTTCCTTCTTTCTTTGTTGTGTTTGACACTCTGCAAG
>NW_011226356.1:0-476 GCF_000146605.3 Meleagris gallopavo | reverse complement strand
CAGATAGGCTCCGATTTACTCCGCTCATGATTTAATAAATCAGTGGTACGTGGCTGGGCTGCACCAGCACTGTGACAGCATCGTAAGCCTCATTTCACACCTTCTGTCTTCCATCCTGCCCATGAGAGCATTTTTCTTGCAGTGGCAGTGACTGAGCAACAGCAGCCAGCGCTAAGCAGGAGGCTGCCTGCAGAGAGCTTCCTCTGTTTAGACTTTAGTCAAAGGACCCACAGAGCATATTTCGTGGCTACTTATGGTCAGAGAGGTATGCATATTTTTAAAAGTTTGCACTTTCAAGACAGGTAATTGTGTAACCTTAGCTGCACTTCTTTTTTTCTTTCCCCCTAAGGCTGGAGTGGCACCTTGCATTCCAGCTGGTGCCAAGGGCACCGTGTAGCTGTGCTGCTCTACAACCAGCCGCAGTACAGTCATGCCCTGTGTTCACTGGGGACAACATCAGTCCTTTCAGACTGCTT
>NW_011226355.1:0-516 GCF_000146605.3 Meleagris gallopavo | reverse complement strand
GCAGCTGATTAGCTGAGGTTTTATTTGAGCACACTAGCCTGACAGACTGCCATTAATATCCAGAAGCATTCCTTTATTTTATTGTAGTTTCCTTACTTTTCTTTTTTTTTTTTCTGGAGGAAATTTGGGTCAATTTACTTTTCTAGTTGGCAAATCCCAACCACTATTACTAAAAACCAACAGACTATATTTTTAACAGTAACTCTGAATATAATTCTCTGTTTTGGAAATGGTCCTATCAGATTTTAGCTATACTCCATGAATCAAACAGCTGATTTATCAAACTGTGTCACTTCTACATAGTAACAAATTTGGCTGTGATTCATGCTGCAATGAATTAGTTAGCTTTAGCTTCACCCCTCTGTCCCCCCAAAATAAGCTAGTAGAGGCATGTGTCCAGCTGAGCACAATAAAAGAGTTCGTTGTTCCTGTTCTTATTGCAATTATTCATTTTCATTTGGCATCTCTGATGAATGTGTGTTAATATTTGTTAAGCTAGAGAATTTTGTAGAATAC
>NW_011226354.1:0-426 GCF_000146605.3 Meleagris gallopavo | reverse complement strand
CTTCTCTTGTCCAAGCTAACAAGTCCAGGTCCCTCAACCTTTCCTCATAGGAGAGGTGCTCCACACCTCTGATCATCTTAGAGGTGTGTCTTAGACTAGTTAGGGGAAAACAAAAAAAAAACCAAAAAAACCCAAAAAAACAAAAACAACAAAAAATTGTGGAATATTGTCCCATTTTTCAGGATAGCTCTAATTCATCACTGATTCATCATTACTTCCATGGTAAATCTGTTAGGCTTTAATGCCTAGAACTGAAATATTTCTGTGACCTCAGCACAGTACTGAATATTGCTGAATGTGAATTTATTGCACTAATTCTTGAATGATCTCTTAAGTGATCACACTAACCTAACAAAGTGATTAGATTGTTCTGGCGTGTTTGTGTTAGGAAATTTTGAACCAGAAAGCTTACTAAAAGAGCTCATT
>NW_011226353.1:0-374 GCF_000146605.3 Meleagris gallopavo | reverse complement strand
CAGCAGTTAGAGATGGCAGAATTGGATGCAGGGAAAAGGTACAGAATGTGGCACAATCCTCTGTTCCCAAACTGGCCCAAATTTGTAAGTTTGCCTCCTAGATGATTTGTATTAAATTCATTTCTTTGTATTATTATATATATATATATATATTTTTTTTTCCTTCCCCATTTCAATTTGCGAGGCTCTGTGGATGGGTGGGGATTTTCTTTCGAAGCATGTGAGTGGTGTGGCACAGCAGAGGGCTCAGTGGCTGCTCAGGATGTGCTGAAATCAACACCGTGTTGTTCAGCCCACTGGTCCCACCAGGCACAGACACTTTGCCCCTGGCCTGTCGCAATGGCACTCATTCCCATTTATTTTGTTGTGAGTGT
>NW_011226352.1:0-485 GCF_000146605.3 Meleagris gallopavo | reverse complement strand
CTTTCATGTGAATAGTTTCCTATTATTCCATCTCTTGCAAAACAAGCAACCCTATAGGTTTCTGCCAGAGAAGTCACTAATTGTGCTGCAGGCTTTATTTTGGTAGCATGCCTGCTTTCTGCACTGATCTTGTTTTAGACATGCCTCGGGAGAATTCAGATGTACTGCCAACAGCACGGAGAAATTTCGGGCCTTATTTTTCTTGGAGGGCTCCCAGCAGAGTGGAATTTATTTTTCACTTTGCAAGCTGAAATTTTCGTACTGAGGAAAGAAGAGAAAGTGTTGAACGGTCGCATTCTTTTTCAAGTGTTTTAAATATGGGCAAACCTAAAAATAGGTTTGGGGTGGGTTTTTGTTGGTTTTTTTTCCCCCTTGAGAAATTTCCACCGAGCGATTTAACACAGCACTGAGTGCTGGGAGGTGCAGCTGTCCCCAGCCGTGCTGCAGGGCAGTGCTCTGAGACATGGGACATCAGTGAGCAAAGC
>NW_011226351.1:0-497 GCF_000146605.3 Meleagris gallopavo | reverse complement strand
CTCGTTAGGCGATGAGAGGCTCGAAGCGCACAGCCACGCTCTCTGGCCCTTCCCTCACATCTGAGCAAGGGAATCGTTCCCCATGGAGCCAGCCACAAATGAGGCAGGCGGCGCTCGAGGGAAGGAGACGCACCTCCTATCCTAAACACTGAACGCCTTCTCGTTCTTCTGCCTGGGGCAGGATGAGGAAGACAGAGCTTGAGCTTGAGCTAGGAAGATTTCTCACAGCAGTGGGACACGTTAACAGCGAGCTTTGCAAACGCTGCCAGACTTCAGAAGGAAGCCTGGAAGGTGTTTAAAAGCGCCAAATCGCAGTGAAAGCGGCATGGAGGAACTGAATGGCAACAGGAGATACTGAAAGATGGCATGGCGGTTGTTTGAGAGCAAGTGAGTGTGGGGAGAGCAAGTGATGGATGGAGCACGGGCTGGATGAGGAAGTGGCTGGATGATGGTGGCACTCAGAGCTGCAGTCAGCGGCTGAGTGTCCAAGCGGAGCG
>NW_011226350.1:0-357 GCF_000146605.3 Meleagris gallopavo | reverse complement strand
ACAGGTCATGATAAACAGTAGTGAGAAGCAGTGCCTGATGAAGAAGAGTATTGGTAGAACGTATGAAAGGCAGTGTGGTGTGGCACGGGCTACTGCTGCTCTGACATTACCCATATGCTTTTGTGGAGCAAAATGAGACTAGATTTATTCACTGCTCCTGACAAGTGCATATTGGATACCTTTTATCTTCTGTATCTTGTCATTTTGATTATGTCAGAATATTTTTGTGGAGATTATGGTGTAGAGCTTTGCTTTTGTGGGATTTTTAATGATTATTTCTTGTTTTCCAGCACTTTAGTTTTTTTTTTTTTTTAATTCCATCAGGTCTCAGAAATGAGTGCTGAGATTTTATCAGCA
>NW_011226349.1:0-575 GCF_000146605.3 Meleagris gallopavo | reverse complement strand
CAGTGATTTACTTATTCTGCCTTTAACCTGTCAGAAGTTAATTTTGATCAGGAGCCAAACTAACGTAATATCTTTGGCAATCAATCTGAAGGAAACATGCAGAAATGCTTGTGAGCAACTTGAGGTGGGAATCACAGCAGGGCTTAAGCCCTCATCTTCCACTGTAGGTGCTTAAATATGAAAGATGGGACCTTAAAAAAGTTTTCTAACCCCGGAAGCTTAAAAATGTTCTCTAACCCTGGTGATAGATGTTGCCTGAATGTCTAAGTCTCTTCCAGGAAGCCCCACTCCCACACTGCCTTAACTTCCATCCCAAACATGACTAGAACACCATAAACCTGACAGGCCCAAGTTTCAATGAAAAAACGAGTTTATAGCTCTATGCCAGAAGCTTTGAATGAAGCACTGACATTTTCCACAGAAAGTAGAGGGTTTTTTGTTTGTTTGTTTGCTTTTTGTTTTTTAATAGGAGCATTATGTGATATTGTGTGCTAAAATAATTGAAATGGAAATGTCTTTATTAACTGTACTTGTGTGTCAGAGCCAATGCAATATAAAGCACAAAGTCTGGGTTT
>NW_011226348.1:0-306 GCF_000146605.3 Meleagris gallopavo | reverse complement strand
AAGGACACACGCGCATTGTTGTGTTCACACACAGGTTTACAGACATGGCATCACACACACATGCACAAAGGCATGGCGTTGCACAAAGCAGTACATCTGTGTGTACATCTATGGAGTGTATTTGCAAAACACAGTTGTTTCACCTCCACTCATTGATTCCAACCCATCCCCGAGCTGCACCCGCTCACCCCATGCAGCTCCCCTCAGAGTTCCATTTCTCACCCGATGCCATCTGGTGTGGGAGGTCCCTTGGGCACTGCAGGTCAGCTGTCCTGGTTTTGTCCCCTCTCAGCTCCTCGTGCCCCC
>NW_011226347.1:0-490 GCF_000146605.3 Meleagris gallopavo | reverse complement strand
GGACGTATACTATTCTATTCGTATACTGCTGATATTAGAAACGTGTTCCACATGCTTAAATGTACTTCGTACTGAAACAGTTTTTTCCTGCTTTATTGTGTTATGGGTTTGAATATGGAAACGTGTTTACTGGCTCTTTTTTAACTATACGTGAAAGTACTACCTAATATAGTATTTCTCCCTGAAAAAGTTTCTTTTTCCTTTCTCTTGTGCTTATGCTCTTTGGGTTTCTTATTTAGGCCATAACTTCTGATGTTTCCAGCTACTTTCATATTTTCATCTATTATAGAGTATCAATTAATACTGATTACTCAAATTGTGTAAAAACAGAATCAGTAACAGTATTTTGATATCAGTGATTAGATTTACTGCAGCCTGAGCAGTTCTCCTAGTACTTGTGCTTTTAAGCATTTAACTTTGTATTGTACCATTTCATTAAAAAAGTTAACCAAGCTGTGGTCCTTACGGCTGTGCTGTACTAGAAGACCTG
>NW_011226346.1:0-392 GCF_000146605.3 Meleagris gallopavo | reverse complement strand
AGGCACTGTATAGTTCATTCCTTGCTATTTTATTGCCGAACACATTTTTGCTCCTATACACAAAGGAGGTTTAAGTGCCCACTAGGTACGAATAAATCGCCTTATGAAAATTCGCACGGCAGGGTTCATGATGGCTCCGGTGTGTAATGTTTATAATGTATGCAGAACATTAATAGCTGCTAATGTCAGACAGAAATAACACTGGATCTAGCATATAGATTTTTTTTCTTATTTTTTCTTTTTTTAATTTTAAAGGCTGATAAAGGATATAACGAAATTTGCTTTTCAGAGTAAGACTACAAGATATTTTCCTCTTAACAAATATCTTATGCTGGTATTCATAGCAAACTGCAACTACAGAACCATCCCACTGTGTGATGAAATCCAAACGG
>NW_011226345.1:0-393 GCF_000146605.3 Meleagris gallopavo | reverse complement strand
TGTTATTTTCCCGTTAATCCTAGTCTATTAAGTCTTTGGTAGTCCTGTCTTACTTACTTTTTTTTTTTGTTTGTTTGTTTTTTGTTTGGTTGGTTGTTTTGTTTTTGACTGTTTAATCATTTATCTTAGAGGTAGAAATATGCATTAGTTTGAGCATGCAAACTGACAACATAACTTAGTACCATTTGGCTTATGTATACAACAAGACAATTCTCTGTCGTGTCTCTCCTCAGTAGATAAACACTATACCTTTTATTTTTTCCAGAATTGAACTTCAAAAGTTAGATTCTTCCCCCTTCGAGGCTTATGCATTACTATTCTAGTGGAATTTTGCTCCTATTTCTTAAAGTATTTTCTTATATCCTCCTGAATTTCACAATGTATTGATTTAAT
>NW_011226344.1:0-448 GCF_000146605.3 Meleagris gallopavo | reverse complement strand
CATTTTTTTTCTTCTTTTTTTTTCTTTTTACTAGAAACAAGATAGCAAGGCTCAAAGTTTACAAATATCCTAGAGTATTGGCCGTCCGCCTGGACTTTTCGAGGTCACGCTTTCAGACAGTACTGGTGAAACAGATAAACTTTCCCAATGAAGCTGTCTGAGAGCGGAGAGAGAGATTTGTTCAAAAAGCTAAAAAGCAACTGTTGCCCGCATTCTCCACCAAGAATGTCAACGGTTTACGGGCTGGTTCGGCCCGGTTCCGTGACTAGAAGGGCGGAGGGATCCGCGGATCCGCGCCCCCGGGAAAAAAAAGAAAATAAGGGACCCCGAAATAATTGAAAACAGTGGCAACAATCTGAGGTAAAACAAAGTAATTTACTAAATATGGTATCAACAGAATTTTATAAGGAGAGAGAATGTGAAATTGATAGTGGATCGGCCTTACCAC
>NW_011226343.1:0-458 GCF_000146605.3 Meleagris gallopavo | reverse complement strand
AATTCATATAACAAAAATTTGACAGTATTTTGAATTATTTTAGTAAAATATTGTTTGGTTTTTTGTTTGTTTTTTGTTTGTTTTTGTTGTTTTGTTGTTGTTTTGTTGTTGTGTGGGGAGGGGGGAATGGGGACATTGGTTTGGGTTGGGTTGGTTTTTGTTGTTTTCTTTTCTCTCTTTCTTTTTTTTTTTTTCCTTGAAAGTAAGAAAAAGTAAGATATGTCCAAACTAAAGAAAAAATAAATTGTCAAATCCAGAGATGAAAAGGAAACAAAAAATCAAGTTTATAACTGCATTATCCAAATGTGAACTTCTCTGTGAGAATATTGTCTCTAACCTTAAAAAACATTTTTGAACAAGAATTTCTAATAAACTCTTAAAAATGAATCTATGATAGTTAATGGATATAAATGCAACTACTTTCATTTTTATGCTTTCATTACCACAACTTCTAAAGG
>NW_011226342.1:0-434 GCF_000146605.3 Meleagris gallopavo | reverse complement strand
GTGCATGCAGTCTTGTCCACGAGCTTCCACTCAGAGACGTTTAGTGCCTCTAAATGGCCCTGGCAGGAAAATGGTGGGGGGGGGATAAAATGGGAAGAGATGAGGTGCAGTTTTGTGTGCACGCTGTGTACACGGAGCAGGCGTCACCCACTGAGAGCTCGGAGCCCTGCAGAGCGTCGTGGGTTTGTTTTCCTTCCTTGTAGCAGCGTGGTGCTTTTTGTAGGTGCTGTGTGCACTGTAAGTGACTGTGAGCTGTGCTGAGACAACAGGGGTCCAGAGAGAGCCCCGCTGCAGCCTTTTTGTTTGGGCGGTTTTCTTCCCTCTGGGGATTAAAAGGGACTTGTTTTTACTCACAGGTGCAACTTGCTACTGCTCCAGCCTGTCAAGTGGAGATGATGACTTTCCTCCAACTGGGGCAGGGAGGAAAGTAGCAA
>NW_011226341.1:0-401 GCF_000146605.3 Meleagris gallopavo | reverse complement strand
CACGTGTGATGCCCAAGAAGAGGTAGGCTCCAACAGCTTGTGCTGAGTGCTGTCCATGACTTGGGGTTTCTTCGATTCACTTAGTATTCTTTTTTCCGTCGATGTTGTTCAGTGCTGTATGTGAAGCTTTCTTCTTTCTTTCTAGGATTGGCGCCTCCACCATCACATTCTGTAGGCGTTTTGGGCTGCCTGAGTTGAACGTGTCCTGTTCCTCGGTAAGGTGTGGACGTTATTAGACACGAAGATCTCTTCAGTCCTTCAAGATGTGCCCAGTCTTCACTAGATCTGTTGGCCTTGTGGCGCCCCTGAGTTGCTGCATTGGCTGTGCCCTGATCCCTGGAGCAGGGTAAGTGACACCGCTGTCCCTACTGGAGAGTGGTCTCTGCGTTTGTTGTCCTGTG
>NW_011226340.1:0-543 GCF_000146605.3 Meleagris gallopavo | reverse complement strand
ACCAGCTTTGTGTATCTGGATGCATTTCTGAAGGATAATGACTGTATACATTCGTAGTCAGTTAGGCACGTTCTCCTCTGCATGACTATTATCTTGATTTTTTGATAGACTCCCCCTTTCAAGGGAGCAACATCATTATGTTCCACTGGCTTGTAACTGTCTCCTGTTGAACCTGACACTGCGGGAGGTTGAATGTGATCTGCTTCCCTTTTTGTTTAGGAAGAGTGCATTTTTGCTTAGTAAAAGGCAATTGGCAAAGACCTTTGAGCTACCGGTGAGCACAAATGGGCCGAAATGAGGACTAAGAAACCAGCCTCATCAACAAGGCAACGTGCATGCAAATTTCTTTACAAAACTGCTTCTCGTGTGTTTGTTGATTTATACTGTTCCTGAAAGTGTTCTGAAACACTGTGACAAAGCAATCATGGATTTTACCTCCAAGAAACTGAACTGGTGGGTTCCAAGGACAGAAGTTGCAGATGCTGAGTAGTCGGACCACGTTTTCTTTAGGGATGGGATGGTGAGATATTGCATCATTCTCTT
>NW_011226339.1:0-535 GCF_000146605.3 Meleagris gallopavo | reverse complement strand
TTCCCTTTTGCATACACTGGATCTTAAGGAGTGAAGCAAGTATGGATGTTGTGCAGAGAGAGAAATGTACCTTCTGGAAGGGGGGCACTTGCCTCTGAAATATTTGGTTGAGTGATTGGACTGTCTTATTCTGAAATTTCTTCCTTCCACTAAAGTCTCAAAAACTAAGGGTAAAGAATTTAGAAATATTACTGTCTGGCTGTAGCGTATAAATTACCTCTTCCTAAATCTCAGGTATTGAATTTACAAGTTCTAAGCGAATCATCAGGGTATTCCATTTTCCTCCCTCCCATTCTGTAACTAAGCACACAGCCTTACCTTTGCATCTGAACCAAGACTGGGCTCCCCTTGATCAGGTGGCCTGTAGAAGACCACCAGCTGTCCTTTATTAGTCCTGTCCTCAGTCCTTAACCCACAGGTTCTTGAAATGTTTCTTACTGTTTCTCAGAGGGAGCTCCATCGAGACTACCCGCATTTTAACATGGAAAAAAACTCCCCCACCCCTCATACCTCCCCTATCCCTTCTAAAAGGCTT
>NW_011226338.1:0-460 GCF_000146605.3 Meleagris gallopavo | reverse complement strand
CGGTCAGCGAGGAGATATAACTCCCGGCAAGGTCACCTGATGCTCTCTTCTCTGCCTGCGCTGCTTCGCTTGCGCTTCTCTGCCTGCGCTGCTTCGCTTGCGCTTCTCTGCCTGCGCTTCTCGCCTGCGCTTCTCTGCCTGCGCTTCTCATCTCAGCGTTGTGGTAAGGCCGATCCACTATCAATTTCACATTCTCTCTCCTTATAAAAATTCTGTTGATACCATATTTAGTAAATTACTTTGTTTTACCTCAGATTGTTGCCACTGTTTTCAATTATTTCGGGGTCCCTTATTTTCTTTTTTCCCGGGGGCGCGGATCCGCGGATCCCTCCGCCCTTCTAGTCACGGAACCGGGCCGAACCAGCCCGTAAACCGTTGACATTCTTGGTGGAGAATGCGGGCAACAGTTGCTTTTTAGCTTTTTGAACAAATCTCTCTCTCCGCTCTCAGACAGCTTCAT
>NW_011226337.1:0-471 GCF_000146605.3 Meleagris gallopavo | reverse complement strand
TTCCTCACTTTCCCCCCACATAAGACCTTTCACCCAGAAATGACAGTTCTCTTAGGAATACCTCCCAATTCCCCCTAATCTGCTACACTACACTCCGCACTATGACAGTTTCTCCCCTAAACTAGGTACACCTTCTCCCAGAAAGGCCGCTTTTTCCCCCCAAAGTACACCGTTGGCTTCCAAAAGAACACATTCTCCCCAAGAAATACCACCCTTCTCCAAATACAATGACATTACCTCCCAGTAATGCTACCTTGGGCCCAAACATTGGACAGCTTCTCCCACAAGTACACTTTTCCATCCAAAAGAGGACATCTTCTCCCCAAAGAATGCTATTTTCTCCCGGAAACAAAGCAGCTTTCTCACAAATGGGTGGCATTTTCCAACCAACTATGCTACTCTCTCCCAGAAAGAGCACTTTTCTGACAAGTACCTTCCCTTTTCTCTCAAAAATACTGCTAGGCACTCCTC